>NC_133329.1:13975581-14275581 GCF_042186555.1 Aquarana catesbeiana | reverse complement strand
ACACCACTGCTTTCAAAAATGAACATCAAAATAGTCAGAGGTATTTCAAAATACTGTATTTAACTATATAACCTAAGTTTACTGTTAAAAATAAGTGTAAAATGCAAGACTCCGGTGGGTGTAACAAGATGTCCACTTGCCGCCTTCTCATTGTATCCTCACTGGTGGCGACTGCGGGGTGTAGCAAGATGAAGGTGACGGAACGTCACTTCCGTTACGATATCTGACGGGTCGCGGGTTCTGATGAAACACCTGCCCTGTGGCCCACAGATGTCACTTCCGGTGACGTGTGATTGGGTCATATCTGTCAATCTGGAAAGGAAAGCCGGAAACTAACCCTCTGATGCTCCGGGACACCATCCGGGTATATTACAGCATGGGGACACCCGAAGACTGCACACAGAGGTTGTCACCGTCCGTGCACTAGTCACGTCTCCTGTTAGAGGAGAGAGCTGGAGAAGCCGCACTAGGAAGTGTGTAGCACTGACCAGCGAGCACACACCCCCATCGTGTTACTGTGAAACAACAACACTGTGCAAAAAATGTTGCAATATAAAAATTATATGGTATAATAAAAATATAAAAATAATGTATATACCCATATATAAAAATGGTAAATAAGAGAAAATAATGTGATACAAAGTGCCTGCCAGTTTGTATCACATTATGTTTTCCTATTTAGTATTTTTATAGATGGGTATATTGCAGGAGCAATTGTTTTTCCCTTATGCTGACTCTAGAAGCTGTGCTGTACATAAAATTCTGCTTGTCAACTAGTTAACTGTCTTATCAGTTTCTGGTTACTATGTAGTCCCCAACTATTCTAATAAAGTAATTCTTAAAGGTAGGCTCAGATAAAGTGTTAGCTCCTGTCCATATTTCATGTGAGGAAAAGCATATGTAATGGAAGAGTTTCCATGTTTTTAAATGGTCCCTTGTCCTTATGTTTATGTGTGTCTGTGAGGCTGCCACTCTCGGCACAGTAATTTATCTCTTCAGTCCTTCATGACCAGGCCATTTTTTGTGATACGGCACTACATTACTTTAACTGACAATTGCGCAGTTGTGCGACATTGTACCCAAATAAAATACAGAGGCAGAAGAGCTGGAGAGGGGGAGAAGAAGTCGGAAGAGACACCGGAGCTGCCTTAATAAATTACATTAACACCCTGTGTGCTGTGTTTTATTTTTGACATTTTTTCAGGTGAATGGGTAGGGGTACGATATACCCTATACTCATTCACATAGCGTGGGGGGCACTTTGTGCGATTCGGCAATGCGTCGCTTTAATTGACAACTGCGCGGTCGTGTGACGATGCACCCTAACAAAATTGACGTCCTTTTTTTCCCCACAAATAGAGATTTCTTTTGGTGGTATTTGATCACCTCTCCGGTTTTTATTTTTTGCGCTATAAACAAAAAAATATTTTGAAAAAAAGACAATATTTTTTACTTTCTGCTCTAAAACATACCCAATAAAAAAATGTAAAAAAAATCAAATTTCTTCATCAATTTAGACCAATATGTATTCTGCTACATATTTTTGGTTAAAAAAAAGCCCAATAAGCGTATATTGATTAGTTTGCGCACAAGTTATATCATCTAGAAACTATGGGATAGATTTTTATTTTATTTTTATTTTTTTTATACTGGTAATAGTTACATAGTTACATAGTAGGTGAGGTTGAAAAAAGACACAAGTCCATCAAGTCCAACCTATGTGTGTGATAATGTGTCAGTATTACATTACATATCCCTGTATATTGCGGTCATTCAGGTGATTATCTAATAGTTTCTTGAAGCTATCAATGCTCCCCGCTGAGACCACCGCCTGTGGAAGGGAATTCCACATCCTTACCGTTCTTACAGTAAAGAACCCTCTACGTAGTTTAAGGTTAAACCTCTTTTCTTCTAATTGTAATGAGTGGCCACGAGTCTTATTAAACTCTCTTCTGCGAAAAAGTTTTATCCCTATTGTGGGGTCACCAGTACAGTATTTGTAAATTGAAATCATATCCCCTCTCAAGCGTCTCTTCTCCAGAGAGAATAAGTTCAGTGCTTGCAACCTTTCCTCATAACTAAGATCCTCCAGACCCTTTATTAGCTTTGTTGCCCTTCTTTTACTCGCTCCATTTCCAGTACGTCCCTCCTGAGGACTGGTGCCCAGAACTGGACAGCATACTCCAGGTGCGGCCGGACCAGAGTCTTGTAGAGCGGGAGAATTATCGTTTTATCTCTGCAGTTGATCCCCCTTTTAATGCATGCCAATATTCTGTTTGCTTTATTAGCAGCAGCTTGGCATTGCATGCCATTGCTGAGCCTATCATCCACTAGGACCCCCAGGTCCTTTTCCATCCTAGATTCCCCCAGAGGTTCTCCCCCCAGTGTATAGATTGCATTCATATTTTTGCCACCCAAATGCATTATTTTACATTTTTCTACATTGAACCTCATTTGCCATGTAGTCGCCCACCCCATTAATTTGTTCAGGTCTTTTTGCAAGATTTCCACATCCTGCAGAGAAGTTATTGCCCTGCTTAGCTTAGTATCGTCTGCAAATACAGAGATTGAACTCTTTATCCCATCCTCCAGGTCGTTTATGAACAAATTAAATAGGATTGGTCCCAGCACAGAACCCTGGGGAACCCCACTACCCACCCCTGACCATTCTGAGTACTCCCCATTTATCACCACCCTCTGAACATGCCCTTGTAGCCAGTTTTCAATCCATGTACTCACCCTATGGTCCATGCCAACGCACCTTATTTTGTATAGTAAACGTTTATGGGGAACTGTGTCAAATGCTTTTGCAAAATCCAGATACACCACGTCTATGGGCCTTCCTTTATCTAGATGGCAACTCGCCTCCTCATAGAAGGTTAATAGATTGGTTTGGCAAGAACGATTCTTCATGAATCCATGCTGATTACTGCTAATGAAATCATTCTTATTACTAAAATCTTGTATATAGTCCCTTATCATCCCCTCCAAGAGTTTACATACTATTGATGTTAGGCTAACTGGTCTGTAATTCCCAGGGATGTTTTTTGGGCCCTTTTTAAATATTGGTGCTACATTGGCTTTTCTCCAATCAGCTGGTACCATTCCAGTCAATAGACTGTCTGTAAATATTAGGAACAACGGTCTGGCAATCACCTGACTGAGTTCCCTAAGTACCCTCGGATGCAAGCCATCTGGTCCCGGTGATTTATTAATGTTAAGTTTCTCAAGTCTAATTTTAATTCCGTCCTCTGTTAACCATGGAGGTGCTTCCTGTGATGTGTCATGAGGATAAACACTGCAGTTTTGGTTACTGAAGCCCCCCGATTCACTTGTGAAGACTGAGGAGAAGAATAAATTCAATACCTTTGCCATCTCCCCATCCTTTGTAACCAGATGTCCTTCCTCATTCTTTATGGGGCCAATATGGTCTGTCCTCCCTTTTTTACTGTTTACATACTTAAAGAATTTCTTGGGATTTCTTTTGCTCTCCTCCGCTATGTGTCTTTCATGTTCTATCTTAGCCATCCTAATTGCACCCTTACATTTCTTATTGCATTCTTTATAAATACTGAATGCTGAGGATGATCCCTCAACCTTGTATTTTTTGAAGGCCTTCTCCTTTGCTTTTATATGCATTTTTACATCGGAGTTAAGCCATCCAGGATGTTTGTTCGCTCTTTTAAATTTATTACCCAATGGGATACATTGGCTAATGCCCTTATTTAATATGCTCTTAAAGCAAACCCATCTCTCCTCCGTATTCTTTGTTCCTAATATTTTATCCCAATTTATGCCTTTTAGCAAGGTTTGTAGTTTAGGGAAGTTGGCTCTTTTGAAATTCAGTGTCTTTGTGTTCCCTTCATGTTTCCTATTTGTGTGATTTATACTGAAACTAATTGACCTGTGATCGCTGTTACCTAAATTGCCCCGTATTACCACATCTGTTATCAGGTCTGTATTATTGGTAATCAGTAGATCTAGTAATGTTTTATTTCTAGTTGGTGCGTCTACCATCTGACCCATAAAATTGTCCTGCAAAACACTAAGGAACTGGCGAGCCTTAAATGAATGCGCGGTTCCCTCCGCCCAGTCTATGTCTGGATAATTAAAATCCCCCATTATGATAACACTTCCCATCCTTGCTGCTAATCCAATTTGTGATAGGAGATCTGTCTCCACTTCCTCCCTCAGGTTTGGGGGCCTATAGCATACTCCCAGTATTATTTTCCCCTTAGCTTCATCCCTTTGGAGCTCTACCCATAAAGATTCCACCTCCTCCCTAGCCCCCTCAGTGATGTCATCTCTCACACTCACTTGTACATTATTCTTGATATATAGGCATACCCCTCCCCCTTTTTTACCTTCTCTATCCTTGCGGTATAGGGTATACCCTTGAATGTTTGCCAGCCAATCATGAGAGCTGTTGAACCAGGTCTCTGAAATTCCCACAAAATCCAAATCCTCCTTGTACAACCGTATCTCTAGTTCACCCATCTTGTCCGCCATGCTCCTGGCATTGGTGAACATGCCACATAGTTTAGACTGGTCGCATATTGTCCTCGTATTGGGTGTTTCAAGATTGCAACTAGGACTTGCTACTATACTCACCTTGTGTTTTTGTGCTTTGGTTAACCTACCACTAATGCCCCCAATACTACCCTCTGGAATATCTTCCGCGCTGGCTATCACTGTCTCTGGACCCTCCCCCCCATCGCCTAGTTTAAAAACCCCTCTAACTTTTTGGCCATCTTCATTCCCAGCAGATCTGCACCCTCCTCATTTAGGTGCAGTCCGTCCCTTCTATAGTACCGGTTACCGACTGAGAAGTCGGCCCAGTCCTCCAGGAACCCAAACCCCTCCTTACTACACCAGCTCTTCAGCCACTTGTTTACTTCCCTAATCTCCCTCTGCCTTTCTGGTGTGGCTCGATGTACCGGTAGTATTCCTGAGAACACTACCTTGGAGGTCCTTTTCCTCAATTTAGCTCCTAAGTCCCTAAAATCGTTCTTTAGGACACTCCATCTGCCTCTGACTTTGTCATTGGTGCCAACGTGCACCATGACAGCCGGGTCTTCCCCAGCCCCTCCCAGTAATCTGTCCACAAGATCCGTGATGTGCCGAACCCGAGCGCCCGGTAGACAACATACTGTTCGGCGCTTCAGGTCTTGGTTACAGATTGCCCTCTCTGTCCTTCTAAGAATTGAGTCCCCTACCACCAGAATCTGTCTTTCCTTTCCCTTTGCTGCCCCCCCACTCTCACTGGAGGAGTTCTTCCCCTGGCAGCTAGGAGAGTCCCTCATCTCCAGCAGTGCTGGTCCCTGACTGGTTTCACCAATGTCACTCAATGGAGCGTACTTATTGGGATGCTCCAGTCCTGGAACGGCCTCTCTGGCACTTCCCCCTCTACCCCTCCTGACTGTCACCCATCTACTCTTTGCTAGTGCCTGCACCTCTTTGTCTCCACCCGCCTCTGTGCTGGCCCCTGCCGGCACCTGCCATGTACGTTCCTGGCTCACCTTTAGTATGGAGGGACTTCTCAGTGCTGACCGTTGCTTCCCTAGATTCAGAACCTGGGCTTCCAGGGAAACAATGTGCTTACATTTTGCACAGCAGTATTCGCCCTCGATCGGATGATCAAGGAACGCATACATGCGGCAAGATGTACAAAGAGCCGCCTCTCCACACCCGCCGGGCATCGTACCTATTAAATTTAGTGAGGATTGGGGAATTTTACCCTGTCCAAATTACCTAACAGCTAGCTTCCTGGCACTAATACTCAAGACAATACACAGGTACACAACAAGACAATACACAGGTACACAATACACAGTACTAACGATCCACACACACTACTCAGACAACACTCAGATACTCACACTACACAGGTACTATGACCCCTGTTATAACCTCCTGTTTTAAACTCTTGTGTTTAACTCCCACTTAATCCAGCTCCACTTACACCAAGCTCCACTGCTTCAAACTGAGCACGCTCACACTGAGCCCTGCAACCAGTTAAATAGTCACCTGTGAGCAATTAACCACACCCCTTAATTGATAGACTGATGAAACCAAAAAAAAAAAAAAAGAGCTATTTAAAAAGTGACAGCAAAAGTCAATGGAAAAGCCCCCAAAAAGCACCCCAGCAAACAGCAACAGACAGCAGACAGCAACAGACAGCAGACAGCAACAGACAGCAGACAGCAACCAAACACCAAGACTTGTATACTCTAACTCTTGTGTTTAACTCCCACTTAATTCAGTTCCACTTACACCAAGCTCCACTGCTTCAAACTGAGCACGCTCACACTGAGCCCTGCAACCAGTTAAATAGTCACCTGTGAGCAATTAACCACACCCCTTAATTGATAGACTGATGAAACCAAAAAAAAAAAAAAGAGCTATTTAAAAAGTGACAGCAAAAGTCAATGGAAAAGCCCCCAAAAAGCACCCCAGCAAACAGCAACAGACAGCAGACAGCAACAGACAGCAGACAGCAACAGACAGCAGACAGCAACCAAACACCAAGACTTGTATACTCTAACTCTTGTGTTTAACTCCCACTTAATTCAGTTCCACTTACACCAAGCTCCACTGCTTCAAACTGAGCACGCTCACACTGAGCCCTGCAACCAGTTAAATAGTCACCTGTGAGCAATTAACCACACCCCTTAATTGATAGACTGATGAAACCAAAAAAAAAAAAAGAGCTATTTAAAAAGTGACAGCAAAAGTCAATGGAAAAGCCCCCCAAAAGCACCCCAGCAAACAGCAACAGACAGCAGACAGCAACAGACAGCAACAGACAGCAGACAGCAGACAGCAACCAAACACCAAGACTTGTATACTCTAACTCTTGTGTTTAACTCCCACTAAACACATGGCGATGATTAGCGACATATAGCAGAACTGCAACATTGTGGTGGACAAATCGGACACCTGACACTTTTGACACTTTTTGGAGACCAGTAACACTAATACAGTTATCAGTGCTAAAAAAAATCACTGTACTAATGACACTGGCAGGGAAGGGGTTAACATCAGGGACAATCAAAGGGTTAAATGTGTTCCCTGGGAGTGCTTACTAACTGTGTGGGGGAGGTGCTTTGACTAGGAAAAGGCAAAATTCCATGTTCCTGCTTAGCAGAAACACAGGATCAGTACCTTCCCCTCTAACAGAGCGACGGTCTGCCTTATTTCGCAAATGATCGGCGGGTCCCAGCAAACATTGTGTCCGCCAGACCCGCTGATTGGCTCCCGCTGTGTCCAATCACAGCAGGAGTGAGTCGCTAGGCGGCACACGTGTGCACCCCAGACCTGTGAGTGCAGGATCACGTACAGGTACGTGATCCTTCGCAGGAGAGACACCTTGCCACCGTATATATACAGTATATGTTCGAGAAGCAGTTAAAGTAGAACTATAGGCAAAACTTTTTTTTTTTCATTTTGCATAGAGTAAGGGAGGGTTATAATGTCTATCAGTTTATTTTATACCATTTGAGTGCCATTGGGGATATTTCCCTTCACTTCTTGTCCAATAGCCAAACAGGAAGTGAGAGGGAAACCCTGAAAATTACGGGAATCTCTTGGGTACCTCCAGGTCACCAGAACTAGTGTCCCCATTAGAAGATTTCCCCTCAAGGAGTATATTGTGGGTACAAGGGCTGATGCATAAAATATATGTACAGTGTATACAGACTCTACACATAACTGTGGGTTTTTATGCAATGGCCAATATACAACAGTGTTGTCATGCTCACTTTTCACCATGGCATGCTGTACACCCCCATATATCATCTTCACATCAATCTGTCCCTCTCTCAAGTTCTAAAGGTTGGATGTATGGTTACTGCACGTTGCTTTGATTATTGATAATCATATCACTGATGTAATTTTAAAGGTTTATAAACTTTTACCAAGTTGAGCAAAAATCTCTCCTGTCTGGAACCTGTGCAGAGTTGGCATCCCCCGATTATCCACCATCCATATTGACTTGGTGAGCTCATGAGGGATTCTTTTAGTGGTTGTTCCTTTATAATTGTCTCCAGCCTCAGCATGGGCAACAAACACACCGCCATCGATGACAAATTTGCAGGAGTTGATGAAGGAGGATTTTCCATTTCCTGGTAACCCGAATATCTGCAAGATGACCCGATTATAACCTTTGTTTTCTTCAATGTCACTAAGACGGAAATTTCTGATGTTGTCACTCATTTTGCAGTCCTGTGGAATCAAACTGATGTGAGAAAAAATTTCCGTCAGTAAAATCATTCATAACTCTAGGGGAGGTAATCACATCATGGCTAGGCTTTTAAAGTGTATGTCCCATTTACAGCAATCTGTAAAGCTGGTGGTCCATTTCTAACTCTGGAATAATGGCTTGCAATTACAACCATAATCACAAAGTGAAAATAGGTTCCTTTGAAGTATTTCCACTTGCTCATAGAAAGATAACTTGTGAGCAAAAAAAAAATGTATCGATCTACAAGATGGAGTTACTGTATCTGTTAAAACAAGTACAATCTTTTGTATTGATGCAATAGCATTTCGACTCTATCTTCCTCTATCTGGCCTCTCTGCCAGATGCATCTCTTTGCTTGCCATTATCCTGCCCTTGGGGCACTATTCTTCCCACTGATACAAAGCACTATCCCTCCCACTAACACCATCAATGGGGCATTATTCATAGTTACACAGTTACATAGTTGGTAAGGTTGAATAAAGACAACAGTCCATCCAGTTCAACCTGTGTAGGTGTGTGTGTAGAAAAATAATTTCCCATATCCCTGTATATTGTTTTCTCTAAGATGCCCATTCAAGAGTCTTTTGGTAACTATCCATACTGCCTGTTGACACCACCGAGAAGAGATTTCCACATCCTTACCGTCCTGACAGTGAGAAACCCCCCATGCAGCTTAACCGCTTGCCGACCAGCGCACGCCGATTTACGTCGGCAGAATGGCACTGGTAGGCAAAAGGGCATACAGGTACATCCCCTTTAAGAAGCGGTGTTGCGGGTGCGCGTGCCGTGCCGTGGTCTCTGTGACCAGGGTCTCCGTGACCTTGACTTGATGTCCGCCGGGTGCCCGCGATCGTGTCACGGAGAGGAAGAACGGCGAGATGTTTTTGTAAACAAAGCATTTCCCCATTCTGCCTAGTGACATGACAGAGATCACTACTCTCTGTCATCAAGAGCAGTGATCGCTGTCCTGTGTGTTGAAGCCCACCCCCTCACAGTTAGAATCACTCTCTAGTAAACACTTAACCACTTCATCGCCCCTAGTGGTTAACCCCTTCACTACCAGTATCATTTACACAGTAATCAATGCATTTTTATAGCACTGATCGCTGTATAAATGACAATGGTCCCAAAATAGTGTCAAAAGTGTCCAATCTGTCCGCCATAATGTTGCAGTCCTGATAAAAATTGCAGATCGCCGCCAATGTAACGACAAACTACTTACATTTTTAAAAGCCTTTAAAAGCCTTTACAGGCTACTACTTTAGATTCACAGAGGAGGTCTACTGCTAAAATTACTTCCCTCGATCTGACCTTCGCGGTGATACCTCACATGCATGGTGCAATTGCTGTTAACATTTGACCCCAGACCAACGCTTGCGTTCGCCTTTGCACAAGAGCAGGGGGGGGGGCAGGGGTGCTTTTTTTTTTCTTTCTTTTTTTTTTTGCTTTTTTATCTTATTTTTAAACTGTTCATTTCATTTTTTTTTTATCATTTTTATTGTTATGTCAGGGAATGTAAATATCCAGTAGGATAGCAATAGGTAGTGACAGGTACTCTTTTTAAAAAAAAAATTGGGGTCTATTAGACCCTAGATCTCTCCTCTGTCCTCAAACCATCTGACCACACCAAGATAGGTGTGATAAAATGCTTTCCCAATTTCCCAATGACGCTGTTTACATCCGACGAAATCTAAGTCATGAAATGCTTGTAGCTTCCGGTTTCTTAGGCCATAGAGATGATTGGAGCCATTCTGGTCTCTGATCAGCTCTATGGTCAGCTGGCCGAATCACCGGCTGCATTCTCAGGTTCCCTGTTGGAACAGGAGAGCCACAGAAAAACATGTAAGACGGTGGGGGGGGGACATTTCCTCCCACTGCTTGTAAAAGCAGTCTAGAGGCGAATTAGCCGCTGGGATTGCTTTTACATGAAAGCCGACCGCTGGCTGAAAAGAATGATACCAAGATGATACCTAAACCTGCAGGCATCATTCTTGTATAACCACTACCAGTACATTGCTGGTCCTTGTTGGGCATATATTGTAATCTTTTTTTTATACAGCCTGTGGGCTGAACGAAAAAAAGAGATTGATCAGTGGGTATGCCCACCATTAAAATACCTCCCTTCATCCACCCACTTCTAATGATGGGCATACATGCACCGTTTATATATGCCGAAGCATGAGGGCACCCGCCCCAAAAGTTAGGAGCAAATCGCTCCTCCACCCACTGCTGCCCCCACGGTTCGGCATATATCACCTCCGACAGCGCTGGAGTCACGGCTTTATGTATCGTGGGAGCAAACACTGTTGCTGTCAATATAAAAAAATCCACTCTGCAGCTGAATGGCGTACCTGAAAACAAAAAAATGGTTAACAATATAACACATCACGCAAACATGATAAAACATATAAACAATAACAATAAAACATTGCAGAATAGAATACAGTAAAAAAGAGCAGAACAATAGAGAGAGAATAGATAGAGAGAACAATAAAACGATAACTATTTTTGTTTTTTTTATTTTATATATATATATATTATTTTTTTTTTTTTTTTACACTTTTTTTTTTGTAACTGTAACTTTTATAACTGTAACCGGTTCCAGGTTTGGGTCTCTCAAAATGCGATGGCATCTTGGGAGACCCTGTGAAGTGTGCCTAGTCTGTGCAATGCTGTACCCTACGCTAATACTCAACTAGTGCATGGTAGCGGTCAAAACATTCACCAATGCAAAGACCAGGATTGTCAGGACAGGAGGGACAATAATAGCGGGTGTCACGCCTATATCCGCGCTTGCTGCAGACACAACATCTTTTTTGGGGGGTTCGTTGGGTAGGGGTACTTGGGAGGACATAAAGAAAATGCCTCTCATTCAGCCGACTGCATTTGGTTGGGGATGTGAATGGGGGAAGTACAGGCGCTGCAGAAGTGGTGGGTTCCCAATTAGGATTGGCGAATGCAGCAGGAAGGGCACTATGGGCACGACGGGCCTGTGTTTGTCTTCTTTTTGGTGGCAGCGGGACACTATTTGTGCTTGCCACCTCACCATCACTGCACTTATGGGACTCGCCACGTCACCAAGTGTTACTGCAGTGCTGGTTTGACTACGACCGGGATGTACTACGCCGCTGGTGCTTTTCAGTTCACCAGAAGGAAAAACGACGCTAGTACTGCTCTGCTCCATACGAGGGACCTCGTATGTTTTGTAAGTGACAGTGATTGATCGATACTGCACTTGGGTGGGCTGGGCTGGGCCGGGCGGAGGGGCAAAACGCAGGTGCTAGCAGGTATCTGGGCTGATCCCGCTAATACTGCGTTTTTGGGAACCCTAAACTGCTGGGGACGCTAGTATAGATCTGATCGGATCAGATATTGATCCGTTCAGATACTATACCACTAAGGGAGGTGTATGCTGCGTGCGTGGGTGTTAGCGGTACTGGCGCTAACCTGACACTGCCTGGGGCGACGCAGACCCTATCTGACCCTAAAACCTAACTTGTATCACCCGCCGGGTGATCAGGGGGTTAAACCTTTATTAGGTAATAAATGGCGGGTGCCCTGACACTATAAAAAATAAACTAACTAACCAGCGTCACCCGTAACAGTTATACGGTGATCACTGGTGAAAGGGTTAACTAGGGGGCAATCAGGGGGTTACAACCTTTTATTAGGTAGTATATGGGGGTCCCTGACGCTATAAAAAGCTGACGGCGAACCTAAATATTTACCTCCCTAACTAGCGTCACCTGTGACACTAATACAGCGATCAAAAAAAAGAACGCTTAGTGACACTGGTGACGGGGGGTGATCAAGGGGTTAAAACTTTTTTAGGGGAGGTTAGGGGGGTACCCTAGACCTAATGGGGATTAACACTAACTGCTCCACCACTTATAACTGTCACAAATGACACCAATGCAATAATCAGAAAAAAAAAAACTGCTATTGGTGTCACTGTGACAGGGGGTGCAGGGGGGGTGATCGGGGGGGTGAAATGTGTGCCCAGAGTGTTCTACTGATAGTGTAGTGTTGGTGCACTTACTTGATGTCTTCTCTCCTCGCCGCCGGAACGAAAAGATCGACTCGAGAAGAGATGACATCACTTCCTCTGCTGTTGTTTACATTATGTTGGGAGTGATCGCGAGGGGGTGGCCATGAATGAGTGGCCTCCCCCTCAGCATGGATCGCCCCCCTAACAATGCCGACCACCCCGGGCACGGGGGGGCGCGATGCACCCCCAGCCCGTGGGAGGCAAATCACGTACCAGGTACATGATTTTGCCTTCCCGTGCCATTCTGCCGCAGGATATCTGCGTTAGGCTGTCGGCAAGTGGTTAAAGGGGGTTTCCAGATTCTGATAAGCCACCCCGCCCACAGACCCTCACAACAAATGACCAGGGTTGTCGGGAAGTGTCCCTTGTCCTCATCAACATGGGGACAAGGTACTTTGGGGTAGGGGGGCACAGCCCCAAAGCACTCACCCCCCCAATGTTGAGGGCATGCGGCCTGGTACGGTCCCTCTTCCTAACCAGCTGGGCTGTGGGCTTACATAAGGGTTTGGTATGGATTTTGGGGGGAATCGCATGCTATTTTTCTTCAGCATGGGGGGTCCCTTAAAATCCATGCCAGACCGAAGGGCCTGGTATGCTCTTGGAGGGGGAACCCATGCCGTTTTTTTTGTTTTGTTTTTTATTTGGCTGGAGACCCCCTAAAGATTCATACCAAACACGGTGCCTCGTATTGTCGGATCAAAGTCGGATCCCTGTTCATTGAAGTCGGACGCATGTCAGACTTCAAGTCGCAGGGCAAAGTCGGATCTAAAGTGGTACAACTGTCGTGTCGTACCAGTGTGAACCCGGCCTTAGACACTGATTGGCTACCATGCACAGCTGCACCAGATTTTGCACTTTCTAGGTTTAGTAAATCAACCCCAATGTTTCTATGTTTTATTTGAACTAATATCCACATTTTCAGGACAAGCTTTCGCTCCACCCACTTCTAAGATATTTCCATTCACTTGATGTTCTTTCTCTGGGATAGAACGTCAAGGGAAATAACCTCAATAGTACAATGACAGGAAACTGTAAACGCAAATAAGTTTTAACTCTTCCCTACTCTAAAACATTAGAAAAAAATCAGGCTATTCAAACACTGTGAAGTATTCTTCTGCCCGCCCTAAGGAAAACTGCCCCTGATGGTAACTTGGTAACTTTAAAGAAAATGAGATTATTATTGCAGTTTTGTTCAATATCCTGAAAATGTGGCCTGATGTTAAAAAACAATTGCTGGTTTGTTGGCCAGTGTGGATGAGCTTCGTGTTCGAATCGAACGCACGTTCGACTAGAACATTGCCTGTTCGGTCGTTCGCCGAATTCCATACAATATGGGCCATCCGCACCAAATTCGTGTGGCGTGTCACGGCCCATATTTCACTGCGGCATCGCAGTGCATTGCTTGCTGATGATTGGTCAAGCATGCAATATGACCCACATGCTTGGCCAATCACAGCGCCATCTGTACAGAGAGCCGTAATTGGCCAAAGCCAGGGTGGCTTTGGCCAATTATGGCTCAGGGGGTTTAGTACACGCTCCATACTATATAAGGCCGCATGCACGGCGGCCCTGTGTAGTGTGTTCCGGCATCACCGGCTTCATTCTCAGGTTCCCTGTTGGAACAGGAGAGCCACAGAAAAACATGTAAGACGGTGGGGGGGACATTTCCTCCCACTGCTTGTAAAAGCAGTCTAGAGGCGAATTAGCCGCTGGGATTGCTTTTACATGAAAGCCGACTGCTGGCTGAAAAGAATGATACTAAGATGATACCTAAACCTGCAGGCGTCATTCTGGTATAACCACTACCAGTACGTTGCTGGTCCTTTTTGGGCATATATTGTAATCTTTTTTTTATACAGCCTGTGGGCTGAATGAAAAAAAGAGATTAATCGGTGGGTATGCCCACCATTAGAATACCTCCCTTCATCCACCCACTTCTAATGATGGGCATACATGCACCGTTTATATATGCCGAAGCATGAGGGCACCCGCCCCAAAAGTTAGGAGCAAATCGCTCCTCCACCCACTGCTGCCCCTACGCTTCAGCATATATCACCTTCGACAGCACTGGAGTCACGGCTTTATGTATCGTGGGAGCAAACACTGTTGCTGTCAATATAAATAAATCCACGCTGCAGCTGAATGGTGTACCTGAAAACAAAAAAATGGTTAACAATAAAACACAGTAAACAGTAAAGTATAAAAAATTGCATACCTGAAAAGCAAACATGATAAAACATAAAAACAATAACAATAAAACATTGCAGAATAGAATACAGTAAAAAAGAGCAGAACAATAGAGAGAGAATAGAGAGAGAGAGAACAATAAAACAACAACTATTTTTGTTTTTTCATTTTATATATATATATATATATTTTTTTTTTTTTACTTTTTTTTTTTTACACTTTTTTTTTTGTAACTGTAACTTTTATAACTGTAACCGGTTCCAGGTTCGGGTCTGTCAAAATGCGATGGCATCTTGGGAGACCCTGTGAAAGTGTGCCTAGTCTGTGCAATGCTGTACCCTACGCTAATACTCAACTAGTGTATGGTAGCGTTCAAAACATTCACCAATGCAAAGACCAGGATTGTCAGGACAGGAGGGACAATAATAGCGGGTGTCACGCCTATATCCGCGCTTGCTGCAGACACAACATCATTTTTGGGGGGGTTCGTTGGGTAGGGGTACTCGGGAGGACATAAAGAAAATGCCTCTCATGCAGCAAACTGCATTTGGTTGGGGATGTGAATGGGGGAAGTACGGGCGCTGCAGAAGTGGTGGGTTCCCAATTATTAGGATTGGCGAATGCAGCAGGAAGGGCACTATGGGCACAACGGGCCTGTGTTTGTCTTCTTCTTGGTGGCAGTGGGACACTATTTGTGCTTGCCACCTCACCAGCACTGCACTTATGGGACTCGCCACGTCACCAAGTGTTACTGCAGTGTTGGTTTGACTACGACCGGGATGTACTAGGCCGCTGGCGCTTGTCAGTTCACCAGAAGGAAAAGCGGCGCTAGTACTGCTCTGCTCCATACGAGGGACCTCGTATGTTTTGTAAGTGACAGTGATCGATCGATACTGCACTTGGGTGGGCTGGGCTGGGCTGGGCTGGGCGGAGGGGCAAAACGCAGGTGCTAGCAGGTATCTGGGCTGATCCCGCTAACACTGCGTTTTTGGGAACCCTAAACTGCTGGGGACGCTAGTATAGATCTGATCGGATCAGATATTGATCCGTTCAGATACTATACCACTAAGGGAGGTGTACGTTATCGGTACTGGCGCTAACCTGACGCTGCCTGGGGCGAAGCAGACCCTATCTGACCCTAAAACCTAAGTTATATCACCGCCGGGCGATCAGGGGGTTAAACCTTTATTAGGTAATAAATGGCGGGTGCCCTGACACTATAAAAAATAAACTAACTAACCAGCGTCACCCGTAACAGTTATACGGTGATCACTGGTGAAAGGGTTAACTAGGGGGCAATCAGGGGGTTACAACCTTTTATTAGGTAGTATATGGGGGTCCCTGACGCTATAAAAAGCTGACGGCGAACCTAAATATTTACCTCCCTAACTAGCGTCACCTGTGACACTAATACAGCGATCAAAAAAAAGAACTCTTAGTGACACTGGCGACGGGGGGTGATCAAGGGGTTAAAACTTTTTTAGGGGGGGGTTAGGGGGGTACCCTAGACCTAAAGGGGATTAACACTAACTGCTCTACCACTTATAACTGTCACAAATGACACCAATGCAATAATCAGAAAAAAAAACTGCTATTGGTGTCACTGTGACAGGGGGTGCAGGGGGGTGATCGGGGGGGGGTGAAATGTGTGCCCAGAGTGTTCTACTGATAGTGTAGTGTTGCTGCACTTACTTGATGTCTTCTCTCCTCGCCGCCGGAACGAAAAGACCGACTCGAGGAGAGATGACATCACTTCCTCTGCCGTTGTTTACATTACGTTGGGAGTGATCGCGAGGGGGTGGCCATGAATGAGTGGCCTCCCCCTCAGCACGGATCGCCCCCCTAACAATGCCGCGATGCACTCACAGCCCGTGGGAGGCAAATCACGTACCAGGTACGTGATTTTGCCTTCCCGTGCCATTCTGCCACAGTATATCTGCGTTAGGCTGTCGGCAAGTGGTTAAAGGGGGTTTCCAGATTCTGATAAGCCACCCCGCCCACAGACCCTGACAACAAATGACCAGGGTTGTCGGGAAGTGTCCCTTGTCCTCATCAACATGGGGACAAGGTACTTTGGGGTGGGGGGGCACAGCCCCAAAGCACCCACCCCCCCAATGTTGAGGGCATGCGGCCTGGTACGGTCCCTCTTCCTAACCAGCTGGGCTGTGGGCTTACATAAGGGTTTGGTATGGATTTTGGGGGGAATCGCATGCTGTTTTTCTTCAGCATGGGGGGTCCCTTAAAATCCATGCCAGACCGAAGGGCCTGGTATGCTCTTGGAGGGGGAACCCATGCCGTTTTTTTTGTTTTGTTTTTTATTTGGCTGGAGACCCCCTAAAGATTCATACCAAACACGGTGCCTCGTATTGTCGGATCAAAGTCGGATCCCTGTTCATTGAAGTCGGACGCATGTCAGACTTCAAGTCACAGGGCAAAGTCGGATCTAAAGTGGTACAACTGTCGTGTCGTACCAGTGTGAACCCGGCCTTAGACACTGATTGGCTACCATGCACAGCTGCACCAGATTTTGCACTTTCTAGGTTTAGTAAATCAACCCCAATGTTTCTGTTTTATTTGAACTAATATCCACATTTTCAGGACAAGCTTTCGCTCCACTCACTTCTAAGATATTTCCATTCATGTTCTTTCTCTGGGATAGAACGTCAAGGGAAATAACCTCAATAGTACAATGACAGGAAACTGTAAACGCAAAGAAGTTTTAACTCTTCCCTACTCTAAAACATTAGAAAAAAATCAGGCTATTCAAACACTGTGAAGTATTCTTCTGCCCGCCCTAAGGAAAACTGCCCCTGATGGTAACTTGGTAACTTTAAAGAAAATGAGATTATTATTGCAGTTTTGTTCAATATCCTGAAAATGTGGCCTGATGTTAAAAAACAATTGCTGGTTTGTTGGCCAGTGTGGATGAGCTTTGTGTTCGAATCGAACGCACGTTCGACTAGAACATTGCCTGTTCGGTCGTTCGCCGAATTCCATACAATATGGGCCATCCGCACCAAATTCGAGTGGTGTGTCACGGCCCATATTTCACTGCGGCATCGCAGTGCATTGCTGGCTGATGATTGGCCAAGCATGCAATATGACCCACATGCTTGGCCAATCACAGCGCCGTCTGTACAGAGAGCCGTAATTGGCCAAAGCCAGGGTGGCTTTGGCCAATTATGGCTCAGGAGGTTTAGTACACGCCCCATACCATATAAGGCTGCCTGCACGGCGGCCCTGTGTAGTGTGTTCCGACGTTGAGACAGAGAGACAGTGTCATTTGATTTAAGTTAGATAGAGTAGGCAGGAGAGTCAGTTAGCTGCACTTACAGTGTATTGTGTATATATATATATATATATATATATATATATATATATATATATATATATATATACATCCTAGGTGTTATATATATATATATATATATACACACTGTATTCAATTTAGCTAGATCCGTTCATGTTATTCTCTTCCTACTACTGACAGTCAGGGAGGTAATTTTACAGTATTTACAGCTACCTGAAGAAAACTGCTGGTGTTCTTCTGATCCTATTAGTCCTATTAGCTACAGTATTTACAGTTAGTGTAGTGCATCCTCTGCACAGTGTGCACCTAAAGCTACCTGAAGAAAATTAGTGTTCTTCTGATCCTATTAGTACAGTACCGCAGGCAGCTACAGTATTTACAAGTTAGTGTAGTGCGTCCTCTGCACGGTGTGGACCTAAAGCTACCTGAAGAAAATTAGTGGTGTTCTTCTGAGCCTATTAGTACAGTACCACAGGCAGCTGCAGTACTTACAAGTTAGTGTAGTGCGTCCTCTGCACAGTGTGCACCTAAAACTACCTGAAGAAAATTAGCGTTCTTCTGATCCTATTAGTACCGCATGCAGCTACAGTATTTACAAGTTAGTGTAGTGCGTCCTCTGCACAGTGTGCACCTAAAGCTACATGAAGAAAATTAGTGGTGTTCTTCTGATCCTATTAATACCACAGGCAGGCAGCTACAGTATTTACAGTTAGTGTAGTGCGTCCTCTGCACAGTGTGCACCTAAAGCTACCTGAAGAAAATTAGTGTTCTTCTGATCCTATTAGTACAGTACCGCAAGCAGCTACAGTATTTACAAGTTAGTGTAGTGCGTCCTCTGCATGGTGTGCACCTAAAGCTATCTGAAGAAAATTAGTGGTGTTCCTCTGATCCTATTATTACAGTACCACAGGCAGCTGTAGTATTTACAAGTTAGTGTAGTGCGTCCTCTGCACAGTGTGCACCTAAAGCTACCTGAAAAAAATTAGTGGTGTTCTGATCCTATTAGTACAGTACCACAGGCAGCTGCAGTATTTATTTACAAGTTAGTGTAGTGCGTCCTCTGCACAGTGTGCACCTAAAGCTATCTGAAGAAAATTAGTGGTGTTCTTCTGATCCTATTAATACCACAGGCAGGCAGCTACAGTATTTACAGTTAGTGTAGTGCGCCCTCTGCACAGTGTGCACCTAAAGCTACCTGGGGACAATTGCTGTTGTTCTGCTCCTATTATTACCACAGGCAGGCAGCTACAGTATTTACAGTTAGTGTACTGTGTCCTCTGCACAGTGTGCACCTAAAGCTATCTGAAGAAAATTAGTGGTGTTCTCATACTAATAATACTACAGGCAGGCAGTTGATTCTGTTAGCTGCAGTATCAGTATATATATATATATATATATATATATATATATATATATATATATAATATATATATATATACATCCCAGCTTTGTGCAGCTACATCTCACTGCAGGCCATTAGTATGTCTGGAAGGCCAACAAGGAGAGGCAGTCACAAGCCAATAAAAGAGGGCAAGCAGGCTGTGTGTCTAGAGGCAACAGTGCTGGTCGTGTAGACGGTGCATCCTCATCAGCAAGTGGCCATGGGACACGCTTGTCCTTTTTTTCGGCAGCTGGCCGTGTTGAGCCGCAACATGCGGAAGACTTGGTAGAGTGGATGACCAAGCTGTCCTCATCCTCCTCATCCTCTCTCACTCAGGCTCAGGGTACTTTGTCTGGCAAAGCAGCTGCCAATGCGGCCTCTTCCCTCAGCTCAATGGCATCAGTCACTCCTTCCCTAGCCCCACCATGTCCTCCTGAGGAGTCCCCTGAACTGTTTGACCACAGTGTAGAGTACATGCTCCAGGAGGATGCCCAGCATTTTGAAGGCTCCAATGATGGTACCCAGCTAGAGGAAGGCAGTAACGTGAGCCCAGAGAGAGGGGGTGCCCAAGAAGGACAGCAATCTGACAGTCATGTTCCCCCAGCTGCAGCATACTGCCAGCTTTGCTCTAGTGATGAGGAGGGAGGGGATGATGAGGTCACTGATTCCACGTGGGTACCTGATAGGAGAGAAGAGGAGGAGGAGAAGGCACATTACCAACGAGGCAAGATGTCCTTCAGGGGCCAGCTTAAGGGCAGCACAGCGACTGCATCACACCGCAGTGCTCCGCATGTGCAGGGCGCTGCTGTCTCTGCGCGTTATTCCAAAAGTTCTTTGGTGTGGGCCTTTTTTGAGACGAGTGCTTCAGATCCCACCGCTGCTATTTGCAACATATGTCTCAAGCATATCTCTCGTGGCCAAAACATCTCCCGCTTGGGCACCACATGCTTGACCAGACATATGTTGACCTGCCATGCAGTTCGTTGGCAAGCGTATGTAAAAGACCCACACCAAAGAACAAAGAGGACCTCTCCTTGCTCCTTATCAGCTGGGATCTCCAACCCCACTATACCTTCAGTCCTCTCTGAGACCTGCACTGAGAGGAATGAAGGTGTAGAATTAGGTGAGTCACAGACAAGTACTTGGGGGCAATCTGCTATTGATACACTGACGTCAGATTGTACCAGGCAAATTTCCCTGCCCCAGCTGCTGCACCGCCGAAAGAAGTTCGCTCCCAGCCATCCACATGCCCAGCGGTTGAATGCTAGCTTGGCTAAATTGATAGCACTTCAACTGCTGCCTTTTCAGTTGGTAGACTCTGCCTGACTCTGTGGAATGTGCGGTTCCTCAGTGGCAGGTTCCCAAACGCCACTTTTTCTCACGGAAGGTCATTCCGGCTCTCTACTGGTATGTGGAAGGCAATGTCTTGGCCTCGCTGGACAGGGCGGTCAGTGGTAAGGTGCATATTACCACTGACTCATGGTTCAGCAGGCATGGACAGGGACTTTACCTATCTTTCACCGCGCACTGGGTGACTCTTCTGGCAGCTGGAAAGGATGCAGGACAGGGTGCACTAGTGCTGGAGGTTGTTCTGCCACCACACCTCCAAAATACTACTAGTGGTGATTCTGCCACACCTCTTTCCTCCACCCCCTCCTCTTCTTCTTCCTCCATGGCCTCTTCCTGTGCTGATTTGTCCTCAGAACCAGCGGTGCTCCGTAGGCGTTCAAGGGGCTACACAAGCACGCAGGCCAAAAGATGCCATGCGGTGCTTGAGCTGGTGTGCTTGGGGGACAGGAGCCACACTGGGGCAGAGATTCTGTCAGCTCTGCAGGGGCAGGTTCAGATGTGGTTGATGCCATGCCAGCTTAAGGCAGGTATGGTGGTTTGCGACAATGGCACCAACATCCTACTGGCCTGTCCTGCATCCAGCGTTCTTTCGGAACGCACATTCAGTGCTGCTGGAGGTTTTGTAACCGATCACAGGGTGCGCCTGTCCACCGCCTCAGTCGATCGACTGACCTTCATAAAAATGAATCAGTCTTGGATCACCATCAGCTACCAAGCACCTGATGCTCATGTAACCGAATAATTTTTTTTTTAAATGTCAGATTCCTTCAAAGACTGCCTATGTTGATGCTGAGTGACTATCCTGTTATGCTGAGTGACTATCCTCTTCCTCCTCAATGATCATGCTGATAGCCTGTAAGAATATTTTTGGTTCTGGGCGCCGCCACCAGTGGATAAGGCCCAATTTTTCAGCCCCTGTTTAACAGGGGCGTGTGATTACAATTTTTGATGCAATATTTTGCAAGGAGGGTTTGTTGCTGCACTCAACTAGAGTATTTGTGAGAGGTTGCATTGTTGTGGCACCAGCAGCAGTGCCTAAGGCCCCATTTTTCAGCCCCTGTTTAACAGGGGCGTGTAATTACAATTTTTGATGCAATTCTTTGCAGCAGGGCTCGTTCCTGCGCTCCAACTAGAGTATCTGTGAGGGGTTGCAGTGTTGTGGCACTAGTGCCTAAGGCCCAATTTTTCTGCCCCTGTTCAACAGGGACATGTAATTACAATTCTTAATCTAATATTTCACAGCAGAGCCCGTTCCTGCGCTCACCAAGAGTAACTGTGAGAGCTTACAGTGTTGTGGCAACAACACCACCTAAGGCCCCTGTCAGGAAAGGGTCCATTCGCTGGTAAGTTATATTATTTGGCATGCAGTACTGGGGTCCACCAGCAGGTGTCTCCTGGCAGTGTTGAACTGTCAGGAGAATATTTCCCTGCTGGTGTCCTGTCATCTTTTGGCTGCAGTACTGATGTCCACCAGCGGATGGATCCTGGCAGTAGGGGGCAGACAACACTCCCTGCGCTCAGGTGTAACTTGAAGCCAATTAGTCAGCCCTATAAATACCCGGCGAGCCCTCACTTGCTCGCCTTGGTATCTCTCTCTCCCTGCACTCTAACCTTGCTGCCCGTTACTTTGACCTTGAGCCTGCATCTGCCTTGTCCTGACCTGACCTGACCTGATCTTATCCCATCCCTATCCTGAGCCTATCCCCTCTGTTACTGGTTACCTTGGATCCCTGCCCTGTATCCCATCCATCCACCCTCTTCCTGTCCTGCTGGTTTGATCTCCCTGTGTATGACCTTGGCCTGGCTTTGTTTACGATTACGGTATCTCCATTTCCTTGTATATATTGTTGTTTGTAGTGGGTTTGTTGTATTGGTTTTGCACTGTTTATATTTCTTTTACTTGTCACTTATTTATTAAACACCATTATTTCACTTATATGTGTTTTGGGTTTCCTCTGTGCAGTCCACACAGTTTGGTCTATTAGATTCCCTGACAGTATACCAAGGCCATCCCTGACCAGACGTGGCTGCATTGAGGAAACCATCCTGGTTTATCGGGTCTGCTAATATGGATTTCGATGAAATCCTTTATTATTCTCTGCTAGCAGAAGAGGATGGTGAATATTGTCGCCAGATTTTAAAAGGGTGGACTAGTGACAGGCTGATGGAAACTATCCGATCAGCTCATTCCCTAGTGGATCAGGGGTATATGTCTTTTGAAGATGTTCAGCCCCTGATCCAGTTATGTGCAAAACCAGCCCTGTCATGCATTCCCGAGGGAAGTGATGATTTTTCACCCCCCTTCAATTATGGCCAAGTTGAATCCCTGGTTTGGTTGTTAGAGGATGATCCAGCCTATTTTATGGAACATTATTCCAACTGTTCACAGCAAGTGTTGTCTAATTGCATCCAGTCAGTGCAATCCTTGATTAGTCAGGCTGTGTGTGAATCAGCGTTTGTTCAACCTGTGCTGCAGGTATGGTCAGATCTCCTGTCTTTTGCTAAGCCACAATACTCCAGCCCTGCCATTAATCCTCTGTCTCCCCAAAAATGTATCTCCCCGTCGCCTATGGCAACCTCAGCTACAGCCCAGTTTATCAAACCCCCTACCAAATACTACTACCCAGTCTCCAAGTGTAGCACCTATCCCGCCTTCAATCCACCTGTCTCTTCTCCTCCACCTGTAACAGTCCCACAAAACCCCTCTCTAGCTACAGTTCCTTGGTCTTCCTTCGATCCAGCTACTTTCTTTTCTTTCAGCCCTGCACCTACATACAAGACTGCACGGGCTAAACCAAAAAAGAAACAAAAATTCTTTCCTACCCACACGATCCTGCCAGTAACCCAACTTGCTTCCACACCAACTAACCCACCTGATTCTGTCAAACCAGTGCCTGCTACCGAGCCTGATGCGCCAGTGTCTTCTACGCAACCTGTTGTGCCAATGCCTGTGCCTGCTGTCCAGTTTGATGTCCCTGCCTTCCAGTCTGGTGTGCCCACCTTCCAGTCTGATGCACCCGCTCTCCAGTCTGATGCACCTGCAATCCAGTCCGATATGCCTGCCTTCCAGCCGGATGTCTTGAAGCTTGCCTTCCAGCCTGAAGTCCCGGTGCCCGCTTTTCAGTCTGTGCCCCCTCCCCAGTCTGATGTCTTCACGCCTGCCTCCCAGCCTGATGCCCCGAAGCTTGCTTTTCAGCCTGATGTCTTGGTCCCTGCCTTCCAGCTTGATGTCCCTGCCTTCCAGTCTGGTGTGCCCACCTTCCAGTCTGGTGTGCCCACCTTCCAGTCTGGTGTGCCCACCTTCCAGTCTGGTGTGCCCACCTTCCAGTCTGGTGTGCCCACCTTCCAGTCTGACGCACCCGCTCTCCAGTCTAATGCACCTGCTATCCAGTCTGATATGCCTGCCTTCCAGTCGGAAGTCTTGAAGCTTGCCTTCCAGCCCGAAATCCCAGTGTCCATGTTCCAGTCTGACGCCCCAGCGACTATTGACCAGTCTGATGTACCTGCTGTTCTGCCCGATGTGCCAGCGCCTGTGTCTGCTGCCCAGTCTAAAGTTCCAGCACCCGCTGCCTGGTCTGATGTCTCGGTGCCGGCTTTCCAGTCCGCTTTCCAGCCTGATGTGCCAGTGTTTACGACTCAGCCAGTTGTGCCAATGCCTGTGTCCGCTGCCCAGTTTGAGGTCCCAGTGCCTGCTGCTCAGCCCAAAATCCCAGTGTCCATGTTCCAGTCTGACGCTCCAGCGACTACTGACCAGTCCGATGTACCTGTTCCGCCTGTTGTGCCAGTACCTGTTGTTCTGCCTGATGTGCCCACTGTTCAGCCTGATGAGCCTGCTTTCCGGTTTCATGTGTCCATCCTCCAGCCTGATATCCTGGTACCTGTCTTCCAGCCTGATGTCGTGATGTTGGTATCCCAGCCTGAGGTTTCGGTGCCCGTGTCTCCGCCTGAAGTTTCGGTGCCCGTGTTTCAGCCTGGAGTTTTGGTGCCCGTGTCTCAGCTTGCTGAATCGGTGCCCGTTACCCAGTCTGTTGAATCGGTGCCCGTTACCCGGTCCGCTGAACTGGTGCCCGTTACCCAGTCTGCTATACCGAAGTCCGTCACTTGGCCTGTCAAGCCAGTATCCGTTATCCGGCTTGCCAAACCAGTGCCCGGTGTCCAGCTCGCTGAGTCGGGGCCTGTTACCCAGCCCACTGGGCCAGGGTCCGTTACCCAGCTTGCTGAGCCGGTGCCTGTAATCTGGCCTGCCCTTACGGTGCTCGCTGTTCGGCCCAATGTTCCAGAGCCTGCTGCCCAGCTCGATGACCCGGAGCCTGCTGCCCAGCTCGATGACCCGGAGCTTGCTGCCCAGCTCGATGACCCGGAGCTTGCTGCCCAGCTCGATGACCCGGAGCCTGCTGCCCAGCTCGATGACCCGGAGCCTGCTGCCCAGCTCGATGACCCGGAGCCTGCTGCCCAGCTCGATGACCCGGAGCCTGCTGCCCAGCTCGATGACCCGGAGCCTGCTGCCCAGCTCGATGACCCGGAGCCTGCTGCCCAGCTCGATGACCCGGAGCCTGCTGCCCAGCTCGATGACCCGGAGCCTGCTGCCCAGCTCGATGACCCGGAGCCTGCTGCCCAGCTCGATGACCCGGAGCCTGCTGCCCAGCTCGATGACCCGGAGCCTGCTGCCCAGCTCGATGACCCGGAGCCTGCTGCCCAGCTCGGCTTGTTCCTGTCTGCTGCCCAGCTCGGCTTGTTCCTGTCTGCTGCCCAGCTCGGCTTGTTCCTGTCTGCTGCCCAGCTCGGCTTGTTCCTGTCTGCTGCCCAGCTCAAGTTGTTCCTGTCTGCGGCCCAGCTCAAGTTGTTCCTGTCTGCGGCCCAGCTCAAGTTGTTCCTGTCTGCTGCCCAGCTCAAGTTGTTCCTGTCTGCTGCCCAGCTCAAGTTGTCCCTGTCTGCTGCCCAGCTCAAGTTGTCCCTGTCTGCTGCCCAGCTCAAGTGTTTCCTGTCGTCTGCTGCCCAGCTCAAGTGTTTCCTGTCGTCTGCTGCCCAGCTCAAGTGTTTCCTGTCGTCTGCTGCCCAGCTCCAGTGTTTCCTGTCGTCTGCTGCCCAGCTTGAGTGGTTCCTGTCGTCTGCTGCCCAGCTTGAGTGGTTCCTGTCGTCTGCTGCCCAGCTTAATGACTCTGACATGCCAGCCGTCTGCCCAGATGTGCCTGATGACCAGCCTGACATACCTTCCTCCACCATTCTGCCTGATGCCATAGACCATGGACAATTAAGACCAGTTGGAGCGTCCGGAGGCCGCTCCTTTAGGGAGGGGTACTGTCAGGAAAGGGTCCATTCGCTGGTAAGTTATATTATTTGGCATGCAGTACTGGGGTCCACCAGCAGGTGTCTCCTGGCAGTGTTGAACTGTCAGGAGAATATTTCCCTGCTGGTGTCCTGTCATCTTTTGGCTGCAGTACTGATGTCCACCAGCGGATGGATCCTGGCAGTAGGGGGCAGACAACACTCCCTGCGCTCAGGTGTAACTTGAAGCCAATTAGTCAGCCCTATAAATACCCGGCGAGCCCTCACTTGCTCGCCTTGGTATCTCTCTCTCTCTCCCTGCACTCTAACCTTGCTGCCCGTTACTTTGACCTTGAGCCTGCATCTGCCTTGTCCTGACCTGACCTGATCTTATCCCATCCCTATCCTGAGCCTATCCCCTCTGTTCCTGGTTACCTTGGATCCCTGCCCTGTATCCCATCCATCCACCCTCTTCCTGTCCTGCTGGTTTGATCTCCCTGTGTATGACCTTGGCCTGGCTTTGTTTACGATTACGGTATCTCCATTTCCTTGTATATATTGTTGTTTGTAGTGGGTTTGTTGTATTGGTTTTGCACTGTTTATATTTCTTTTACTTGTCACTTATTTATTAAACACCATTATTTCACTTATATGTGTTTTGGGTTTCCTCTGTGCAGTCCACACAGTTTGGTCTATTAGATTCCCTGACAGCCCCAATTTCTGCAGAGTATGTAGGGCAGGCCCCTACTTTCAAACATCCAACTTACAAATGACTCCTACTTGCAAACGGAAGGAGACAACAGGAAGTGAGATGAAATCTACCCCTAGGAAGGGAAATTCTCTCCTGAAAAAGTTAATATAGGAAAAACGTGTCTCCTCCACTGATGCTTTATCACCAATCCTTGTTTCACTAAAAACCCCAAATTGTTAAAAAACATTTGTCATTGGGACAGAAAGTGAGGTGAAATCTTCTGAAGAGGAGCACAGACAGCAAAACAAATGTCACAGGGGTGATTACCCTTCCCTATGTGTTCCAAAAAGCTTAAAATAGATTTTTTGGCTGGAGCTAAACACGTTAAAAATGTACCCGTTCAAAATTACAAACAGATTCTACTTAACAACAAACCTACAGTCCCTGTCTTGTTTGCACCGCCTGTATACTGCTGTTCAGAGTATATAGGGCCTGGTGGCCCCACACCTTTCCTTTTTTAATTTGGGTGTGGGGTTCCCCTTAATATCCATACAAGACCCAAAGGGCCTGGTAATGGACTGGGGGGTACCCATGCCGTTTGTCTCACTGATTTTCATCCATATTACCGGAACCCGACATTACATTAAAGCCGTAAGCAGTTTTAAATGACTTTTATTCCTTTAAAAATTACATTTTGTGCAGGGACTGTTCTAAGCACGGGAAACACGCGCCACTTTACAGGCATACTATAGACACCCCCCAGGTATGATATATAAAGGAATATTTCACTTTTTTTTTCACTTTAAGTATCATTAAAATCACTGCTCCCGAAAAAACTACCGTTTTTAAAACTTTTTTTTTGCATTGATACATGTCCCCTGGGGTCCCTAAACCCTTTTTAGGACAATACCATGAAAATTAGCCTTTGAAATGAGCACTTTTGATTTTGAACGTTCAAGTCCCATAGACTTCAATGGGGTTCTAACGTTCATGCGAATTTTCGGTCCGTTCGCAGGTTCTGGTGCGAACCAAACCCGGGGGGTGTTCGGCTCATCCCTATTGGCCAGTTGATTCTCATATAAGGCATGCAAAACCGGGCGTGGTTATCTTCTTTAGTGCCGTGCACAGTTCCTCTGTGATCGTCTACTGACAGTCTACTGACTGGAATGGTACCAGCTGATTGGAGAAAAGCCAATGTAGCACCAATATTTAAAAAGGGCCCAAAATACATCCCTGGGAATTACAGACCAGTTAGCCTAACATCAATAGTATGTAAACTCTTGGAGGGGATGATAAGGGACTATATACAAGATTTTAGTAATAAGAATGATATCATTAGCAGTAATCAGTATGGATTCATGAAGAATCGTTCTTGCCAATCCAATCTATTAACCTTCTATGAGGAGGTGAGTTGCCATCTAGATAAAGGAAGGCCCGTAGATGTGGTGTATCTGGATTTTTCAAAAGCATTTGACACAGTTCCCCATAAACTTTTACTGTACAAGATAAGGTCCGTTGGCATGGACCATAGGGTGAGTACATGGATTGAAAACTGGCTACAAGGGTGAGTTCAGAGGGTGGTGATAAATGGGGAGTACTCAGAATGGTCAGGGGTGGGTAGTGGGTTCCCCAGTGTTCTGTGCTGGGACCAATCCTATTTAATTTGTTCATAAACGACCTAGAGGATGGGATAAACAGTTCAATCTCTGTATTTGCAGACAATACTAAGCTAAGCAGGGCAATAACTTCTCCACAGGATGTGGAAACCTTGCAAAAAGACCTGAACAAATTATTGGGGTGGGCGACTACATGGCAAATGAGGTTCAATGTAGAAAAATGTAAAATAATGCATTTGGGTGGCAGAAATATGAATGCAATCTATACACTGGGGGGAGAACCTCTGGGGGGATCTAGGATGGAAAAGGACCTGGGGGTCCTAGTAGATGACAGGCTCAGCAATGGCATGCAATGCCAAGCTGCTGCTAATAAAGTGAACAGAATATTGGCATTAAAAAGGGGATCAACTCCATAAATAAAGCGATAATTCTCCCGCTCTACAAGACTCTGGTCCGGCCGCACCTGGAGTATGCTGTCCAGTTCTGGGCACCAGTCCTCAGGAAGGAGGTACTGGAAATGGAGCGAGTACAAAGAAGGGCAACAAAGCTAATAAAGGGTCTGGAGGATCTTAGTTATGAGGAAAGGTTGCGAGCACTGAACTTATTCTCTCTGGAGAAGAGACGCTTGAGATTTCAATTTACAAATACTGTACTGGTGACCCCACAATAGGGATAAAACTTTTTCGCAGAAGAGAGTTTAATAAGACTCGTGGCCACTCATTACATTTAGAAGAAAAGAGGTTTAACCTTAAACTACGTAGAGGGTTCTTTACTGTAAGAGCGGCAAGGATGTGGAATTCCCTTCCACAGGCGGTGGTCTCAGCGGGGAGCATTTATAGCTTCAATAAACTATTAGATAAGCACCTGAATGACCGCAACATACAGAGATATACAATGTAATACTGACATATAATCACACACATAGGTTGGACTTGATGGACTTGTGTCTTTTTTCAACCTCACCTACATGTAACTATGTAACTATGTCTATGGGTTAGGCTGGCCATACACAGTGCAAATTCCTTTCCTGCAAACACCGCCCAATTCCCCCCATCAAAACAGAGAGTGCTGATAGGGAATCCCCCCAACTGAGCCATTATGTTCTACCGGTAGGAGGGCGGGGGAAGCCGTCCCTGCTGGGAGAAGACAGTGATTATTACTAGCGGTAATACCAGCCGCTAGCGATAAACGCAAGTAAAATCCATCAACTTGGTACATTCAGCCTGCCTATACACGAATTAAATCTTGGTTGGTTCCTGAACCGGCTGAGATTCAAACTGTCTACGGCCGGCATAAGTCTAAAGGATGTTTTTAGAAAACCTACCTCCTCCCCATAGTATCTATACTCTGCTCCCACTAAGAAAAACATGCTCCTTACCTGTCTGTGAAGCTCCTGGAGATGCCTATAGACGGGTTGAATCGTCGCTGCTTTCCAGAAACTGAAAGCAATTCAATGTTATCTAGTGAGACACAGTATGTTATTGGAATACCTCCAGATAAAGTCTGTGTATATTTCCACACAATGTATTGGGTGTGTTGCCAACTAAAATGCAGGCAGGGTCCTCCTGAGGAATATACGTCATTTCCCGGTATCGACACGTCTTGGGGGGGTGGGGGGGTGTTAGGACGGCTTGTGAGACAGTGGAGAGGTCTTTGAGTAGGAGAGGACACACCACTACAGAATCTTTATATTTGTTTGGCTTGATACAGAGTGGTGCACTTTTAGCACCTATTAAATCTGAGTACCCTAATATAGGGAAAATTGTCATTTTAAATAAAACTTTTAAAACGGTAATACACAATCCAGTTACCTCTGTTTTCCATATGAATATTGTTGCAAGCAACCATCCAAGGATCTGAAGGCTGAGCACAAACCCAGAGGTGGTTTAAAGGCGTGTTTTATAAGATGAAACAATCAGCGCCACAAGTAAAAAATATTGTGATGTTCAAATCAGATAACCTAATAATAAACATGCACAGCTGCTGAACATTCCAAGTGGTTCAACACACTAATTTCAAAATAGATAGTAAATAAATAAAATGTAGCGCTATGTGTAAATATATATATATAAATATAAAGTGCAAATCTCTAAAATAAATAAATCCTACATATAAATGAATAGTCCATAAAATGAAAAAATGAAGAAATGAAACATGAAAAACTCTTCTTGTGATCAGTGTGTCCACGCAATTCCACCACAGTGATTGTTCGTCCTCAAAAGGAGTGCACACCACCACCAGTAAAAATGCGCGCTCACCTCCCAGATGAGTCAAAACTCATATGCAGATCTCCCCACAAGCTCTTTGCTCTGAATTCCTCTTCCCAATCAATGGTGGGTAATCCGGATGGCTCTTTTCCTAATGGTAACTCAGCTCATTAACATCCAAAGAAACAAATCACCTCCAAGCTTGGCTCAAGATTCCATGAGTTCATGAGTTATGTAAATAACAAGTATAGAGACCATAGTGTTCTCCGTATACAAATTTATTCAAAGCCCCCAAAAAGACAAGTTGCACTTCCAAGATAAAAACTTTTAAAATCACATAAAAACCTCCAGAGTAGCACCACCGTGTCCACATACACAGTGCCTGGCTGAACGTGACTATCAGCTCCACCCTTCTAGACGCGTATCGGCCAATCACAGGCCTTCCTCAGTAGATCATAGGCCTTCCTTCTACACATGTTGTATTCATATGAATGCAACATTTGTACATAGAGGTGTGTATGGTACACAGGCTGTCATTGGGAGTATCGCATAAGACTGCAATTTCTAATCGTTTATGATTGCATTCTTATGTTCGCTTGATTAGTTACATAGGAATGTAATACCTTTCCATCGCATTTGAACTGAAGTTAGTATTATTAGGATTTAAGTAAGATAATCACTCGATTATATTTGGATAGCGCAGCATTGTATTGGTTTTAAATTTTGTTTGGCATGAGCATATGATCAATGTTAGCAGCTGTCCTTTAATTACCTCTGATTATCATCTGGATTTTTACATGGTAGCTCGCAAAACTCTGTTTGTTTTTTTAGAAAGATATAGATATGTTTGAAATTTAATGAAAAAACTATTAACTTTGCCCCTCTGTCAGTTCCTGAGGAAGTGTATGCTATCCAAGAAACGTGTCAAGCCTTTTTGACAAGGGCATATTACAGACTGTGTAAGGAAAGATGATATTTCCCTCCTGGTTGTTTTGTACTCAATAACTGCATATGCATTTGTCTAAACAAGCATGCAGGGGCAGGTTTCTTTTTTGTAATATCTTCAATTTTTTGGGGGGGAAAATATTTATTGGATTATTACAATACAAATATAAACAAGCATACAATGGAAAGTATAGATCTGAGAAACTCTAATGCCGCATACACACGGTCGGACTTTTCGGCTACAAAAGTCCGACAGCCCGTCCGACAGACTTTCGATGGACTTTTGGTGGACTTTTGGCGGACTTGCGGCAGACTTTCTAACGAACGGACTTGCCTACGTACGATCACACAAAAGTCAGATGGATTCATACGTGGTGACGTACACTGGACTAAAATAAGGGAGTTGATAGCCAGTAGCCAATAGCTGCCCTAGCGTGGGTTTTTGTCCATCGGACTAGCACACAGACGAGCGGATTTCTGGGTCCGGCTGAGTTACGACGTAAAGATTTGAAGTATGTTTCAAATCTAAAGTCTGTCAGATGTACTGCTGGAAAAGTCCGCTGAAAGTCCGGGGAAGCCCACACACGATCGGATTGTCAGCCGGCTTTGGTCCGTCTGCGTCCGTCGGACTTTTGTAGATGAAAAGTCCGACCGTGTGTACGCGGCATTAGCCAGTGGTCATCAAGATAGGGAGAAGGTATCACCGCTCCAGGTGGGTCAGATAGGGGTAAAAGCCTCACCTCCAGTTTAGAAGCTCAGGTGCTGGCAATGCATGTAGCAATTAGACATCAAAAGAAGTTCTGGACAGCCGCACTCCAAAAAATATTTTGCCTTTTTTTCAAAAAAGTGTCATCTAAAATACAGGTCACAGCAGAGCGGAAAAAAGCGTATGCGTTTCACACTACAAACAGTGCTTAATCATAGCTATGATTAAGCACTGTTTGTAGTGTGAAACGCGTACGTTTTTCCGCTCTGCTGAGACCTGTATTTTAGATGACACTTTTTTGAATAAAAGGAAAAATATTTTTGGAGTGCGGCTGTCCAGAACTTCTTTTGATGTCCAGTGGTCATCAGGGACCACCTGCCCACTAACAGGGCAGGTTTTGTATATTGCCTTGGGGGAGATGCAGACTAGAATACTGCAATCACTGAGCAGCAAATGATATCTCCTGTGATGTATTTCAGTTATCGTGAAGTCCACTACTCTAAAACAAAGTACAAGATAAGCAGGGGGGAATAATGGGTGGGGGGAGGAAGCAAGTGGGGGAGAGGAAAGGGGTGTATTTACCTGAAAGTAGTGCTATAGTGAAATATTACATATCATGGAATTAACAATAGCAGCATAACAAACTATTAAACCCTCAGGAGTGGAAGCATCATTATCTGTATTAAAGGGAGGACTGTCATAAGTGGTAAAAAGACAATATTGATAGACAGGGTTGTCTGTCAGGGACTAGGGGATTGTGATCTGTGAACAATACTAGAACAGTAGCACAATGCGAGGGGATCAAAGTGACTGGGGGTTGAAAGGATTGGACAGATCAGATATTCAGATATTTTGAGTTTGCCCAAGGTGTTAGTAAGATCTAGACATGTGCAATTCGTTTAGTTACAAATTCGTTTTTCGTCAAAATTCGTTATATTTGTAATTCGTAAACATACGAATGAAAGAAACGGTTTACTAAAAATTCTAACGAAAAACTAATTAACGAAAAGAACGAATATGGAAAACAACGAAAATACGAAATAATTCAATTAGAAACAGCGAAAATGCGAAAGAATGAGAATACAAAAAACGAAAACAGAAACAACGAAAATACCGAACAAAGATTCAAAATAACGAAAATCAAAATGAACGAAAAATCGAAATTACGAATATTCGGAAAAAACGGAAATCAAAACAACGAAAATACGAAGTAACGAAAATTCTGCTGATCGAGAATTCGAAAGAGCGAATTTGTTAGTTCTGATTTTTAAATATTTCTGGACGTTGGCCAATAAGCTTGTCCCTTCCCCTGAAGAGGTTGTCCCTTCCAAATCTACAAAAACAATGTTACGAAAGTACGAATAAATGAGGCAGTCAATCTCACGAAAGTACGAATGTAATTAAATCTACGAAAATACAAATTTCGAATTAACAAAAATTAGACTGACGGAAATACGAATCATTTCAAATTAACAAAAATATAGCTCTTATGAAAATACGAACGCTTCCGAATATTAAATATAACGAAAATACGAATTTGGAATCAACGGAGATTAGACGGAAATACGAATCAACGAAAAAATAACTCTTACAAATATACGAACGAGTCCGAATACGAAAACCCACGTCTTCAAATCAACGGAAACGAACAGAAACGAAACAAATGTTTCTGTTGTGCACATGTCTAGTAAGATCACGCTTCATGTACCAGTCTGTATATCGGAATGGATGTTTGATAGATGATAATTCTTCGGTGGTGAACGTATGTCCCATATACTTTTGCCACCTGGCAAAAAAACAAGTAGTAGAGCGGAAATGTAAGACTATGGTGTCCAGCCTCTCAATATAAGAAAGCGACAGCAGTGCTCGCTTCACAGCTTTTAGGGACGTGGATACGGTGTGATCCAGTGGCACATGATCATTCAGCAAGCCGCTAGTAGACAGATATGAGACCATTGTGTGAAAGTGGGTGATCCTGTCGATGAGGCAGGGGAGACTGGTGGATTACATCCGAATAGACACAAGAATGGATCTTTGAGTAGCTGTATCTTGCTAGCCTTAAAAATATATGTGAGCACTGAGTCCCAACATGTTGATATTGCCGAGCATTCCCACAAACGGTACAGCAGTGTAGGGCGGGATAAAGAGCACCAAGGGCATTGAGCCTTTGTAGGTTCTGAGATGTTGGTGCCAAATGGATAATATACTTTGTGGATGATTTTAAAGTGAGTTTCCCGCCAAGCTTCTGAGATAGTGAGTTTGTGAATGTGGCAATAACTTTTTAGGATTTTTTCCGGAAGTTCAGTGTCATTGAAGATAAGAGGACCACTTCTGGAATGGGGTAAGATGATATTTATGAGATTGATGCATAATAAGGTGAAAGTAGAGACTAGAAATAGAGTAATCCTCTTTCTGGAGCACTGTAAACATTTGGGGTTCCTGCTAGATCTGTGCAAGAAAAAACTGTTGTAGAAATAGTAAAAGTGTATCAATACAATAATTTTTTCTTATTATAAATATAAAGTGGCAGGTGCTAAATTAGTGCAAGGAGAAACTGTAAACAATATGCATATGATGAGAACTCGGTCACTATACCATGTGAGTGGAAAAAAAACACAGAAAACACACAAAAAACTAAAGTGACATGTACTTATAAATCTCATATAGATTAATCCTTTGGAGTAAGGATCTAAAGTGACAAATGCAAAGATATGATAAATATGTGTAAAAATCAATGTGCAATGGAAATTAATATGCAATAAAAATCAATGTGCAATGGAAATTAATATGCAATAAAAATCAATGTGCAATTGGAAAAACAGAAATAGTACACTTCATCAGCCCACTGTGTATTATGTGAAAACGTATATAATGTGTAAAAACAGAATCAGAATGTCCATAAAGGTGACGTAGCGTTCCTTCCAATATGTTTGAAATTCTCTTTTCCAATGGGATATAGGTGAAAAAGTGCAGTGATTGATGGCAATATTCCCCTTATGTAATTGCACTCACCGGAGCGCCCTACCCCTGCAGGGGTGCGAGCGTAAAATATTGATCCCAAGGTGCCGATATCCTTCCAGCTCCCAGCAGCACGGTTCAGGGTCGTCCACCCGCAGAGAAGGAGGGAGGGGGAAAAAAACTCCACTGGCTCCTGTTTCAATGAAGATCCCGGCCAGGCATCCACATGATGTATTTCATAAAACTAAAATAAAGGTAGTCCACATAGCCTATCTCCGTTTCATTCGTTTATTGTAAAAATATCCAAGGAATAGACTTTATGAAGTTTGAAAGTTTAAAAATAGGAGAGGGAGCTTGCAGGCTCTCGTATTCTCCAAACGACACAGGGAAGCAACGCTACCTAGAATCGCCGCTTGCGTTCCACCGGTCAAATATCCGGAACCACAGTACCCGGATATGACATTGTGCGTGTCCAGATAGTCCCGCCTTATGCGTTTCATCACACAGACGTCATCTGAGGCGCTGCCATCTTGACACACCCCACGCCTTATATCTTGGGTGTAGTCATCGCTGCAACCAATCCCTCGCTAAATGCTGTAAACGAGCAGTAAGCAGGTCTAATTAGAATGTGCCAAACAGATCCCCAGGGAGATATAAACATAGGTATCACTATTCCCCTAGCGCCATTTAAAGTACTGAGGGGTATCTCCATATAAAGGTCTAATACCAACTCTCCTAGTGGTGTAGTACGAAAAGGATGTTTACTGTATGTGAAATGGCATCGATGAGAAAACCTTGTGCAATCCAGATATTATCTGGTAAAATTATATAATATGTTAAAAAATAAATAAATACAAATTGATATCTATCAATATTATTAAGTATAGACATATTATGAGGAAATATATTCTAGTACCCCCTTACCATTTCATACAGGGGGGGGCGGGATCTGGGGGTCCCCTTGTTAAGGGGGGCTTCCAGATTCCGATAAGCCCCCCCGCCCGCAGACCCCCACAACCACCGGCCAGGGTTGTGGGGATGAGGCCCTTGTCCTCATCAACATGGGGACAAGGTGTTTTGGGGGGCTACCCCAAAGCACCCTCCCAATGTTGAGGGCATGTGGCCTGCTACGGTTCAGGAGGGGGGGCGCACTCTCATCCCCCCCTTCTTTTCCTGCGGCCTGCCAGGTTGCGTGCTCGGATAAGGGTCTGGTATGGATATTTGGGGGGACCCCACGCCTTTTTTTTTTTTTTTGGCGCAGGGTTCACCTTAAAATCCATACCAGACCTGAAGGGTCTGGTATGGAATTTAGGGGGAACCCCACGTCTTTTTTTTTTTACATTTTGGCCGGGGTTACCCTTAATATCCATACCAGACCTGAAGGGCCTGGTATGGAATTTAGGGGGACTCCCACGTCATTTTTTTTTTAAATTTTGGTTCGGGGTTCCCCTGTGGGGAATTCCCATGCCGTTTTTATCAATGAACTTCTATGTGTATTGTCGGCAATGCAATAGCCGCGAGTAGTTTTAATTGGGTTTTTTCCTTCGAAATGTCATTTTGCTGTCAGACTGTTCTAAACACGGGAAACATGCGCCCCTTTACAGGCATACTATAGACACCCCCAGGTACGAAATTTAAAGGGATACTACACTTTTATTGTTTGACTTTAAGCATTATTAAAATCACTGCTCCTGAAAAAACTGCCGTTTTTAAAACTTTTTTTTGCATTGATACATGTCCCCTGGGGCAGGACCCAGGTCCCCAAACACTTTTTATGACAATAACTTGCATATAAGCCTTTAAAATTAGCACTTTTGATTATTCATGTTCGTGTCCCATAGACTTTAACGGTGTTCGCGTGTTCGAACAAACTTTTTTCCTGTTCGCATGTTCTGGTGCGAACCGAACAGGGGGGTGTTCGGCTCATCCCTAGTGAGGAAGAAACAATAGACAATGCGTGGCAAACAAGATTTGAACATACTCCCATTATAAGACATACTGGGATGCCACGAACGCCCAATTATCGAACAAATGGACCCTGGAATAGGGGAAGGGAGGAATACCTCCCAGAACCTATGGATGGAAGATCTCCGGGTATCCCAAGATATAACATTCCTACTCATAATAGGTACTCACCTCTGAGAGAAAGGAGGCAATATGCCACCTATAATAATCCTCAAACCAGAGGACCTTTCAGGGATGAAAGGGATTTTCACAGAGGTGGCCCGCCCGGAAGATGGAAAGCACGACCTCCATACAGGAGGCAGGGATGGAGAGAACAACCAGGGAACAACAGGGACTTCCAGAGGCGAGGAGGCCCATCTATGAACAGAGATCAGAGCGAAATTGGAACTTACAGGTATCCACATATACAAGATCATACAACACAAACAAGGAATGGATGGAGTAGGAACCAAGACAGAGGATTGGATCAAACCCCAAGAGATATGGAAAGAGGCTACAGGCAAGAGGAAAACGAGGAGGGAAGAAGAAAAAGAAGAAGAGAGTATTAGGAGAAGGGATCTTTAACCTGAGTGATGTTATTTTTTTGGATGAGGAATTAAGGATTTTAGATTTAGGATTGAAATTTGCACCTGATAGAAATATCAATAAATTCGAGGTTTTTATTGATTTACAAAAATTTATGCGCAAACTAAGAATAAAGAAACATTACGCCTTAAATAAAGAGGAGAAACCAGTAGAGGAACCATCAAGATTTATACATACCAACCTCAGAAACCATTCCATTTTCAATCCAAAGGTCCCTGGTGACCAATGCATGAGTGCCTTCAAGAAAATGGTGGAAAGTGATCTCGCAAAACTTGAAAGGAAGAACTCCAGAGATGGGAGTGTCTGGAAAGCAATCAAAGAGATTGGAAAAAGAAAAGAAGTAATTATACGCCCCGCTGACAAAGGGGGGGACTGGTTATATTGAGGAATGAAGATTATGAGGGAGAAATGAAGAACCTTCTCAGGGTACAAAATACCTATAAGAAACTCAAAGGGAATCCAAAACAACTTTATGGAAAGAAACTGAAAACTCTCGTGAAGAAAGGAAAAGATAGAGGAGTTTTAAATAAAATGAAGCAAAATATTTAATCTCTGAGTCCACTAAGACACCAGTAATATACTATCTACCGAAAGTACACAAACGATTGGACAAGCCCCCAGGAAGACAGATTATAAGTGGAATCAATTCTTTATTTTCAAGATTGGGGGAATATATTGATTGTTTTCTGAAACCACTAATAATGAAAGGGAGATCATACCTACGGGACAGTACACAACTAATTAACGAACGGACACATGTGACTGAGGTTAATGATTGTCTTCTTGCAGCAATAGACGTAACTTCCCTATATACCAGCATCATACAAAAAGATGGAATCCATGGGGTAGAGAAAGCACTTTACGAGGATGCCAACCTCAAACAAGAACAGATCAGTTTTATCCTGGAGGCCTTGAAACTAGCGATGGAGAGCAACTATTTTTGGTACCAGAAAGAATATTATGTTCAAACCAAGGGCGTTGCCATGGGGGCAAGATATGCCTCAAGCGTGGCAAATTTATTTATGGACATGTGGGAAGAAGAGTACATATATATAAAAGATTACGCCCAGAAATTAAATTCTACCACAGATCTTTAGATGATGTGATCATCGTATGGAAAGGCACGGCAGATTCCTTCCAGGAATTCTTGGGAGTGATGAATCAGAATCAGTATGGCATCTCCTTTAGTGGGAAATGTGATTCCCAAGAAATAGACTACCTGGATGTGCAGTTTTTTAAGGAAAATAATGAATTGCACACAAGAACTTTCTTCAAAACAACGGATCGCAACGGCTACATCCCAGTATCCAGCTGTCACCACCCTAAGTGGAAGGAGAATATACCGAAAGGCCAACTGATGAGGCTACGGAAAAATTGTCATAATGTAGACGACTCAGGCGCAGGCAGATACTTTGATTAAAAAAATTTGTTGATAAAGGGTATCAAAAAGAGTCCCTTATTAAACAGAAGATGGAAGTAGGAGGTCTAGATCGAAATTCCTTATTGAAAAATAAGGAGAAAGACAATAACCCCTCCCAAATTGAAATGGCCTTCATCACTGGATTCAACAACTAATATCGTTCGGTTGAACACATCATCAGGAAATATTGGCTGATTCTGAAATCAGATAGAGTCCTAGCAAAGATACTCTCAAAGAAGCCAAGATTTATCTACAAAAAGGCCCCTAACTTGAGAAACCAGCTGGTACATAATGTGATCGACCCACCCAAGACTATAAGACTGTTCCCTGAGATGAAAGGTTTTTATAGATGCCAAAAATGCCTGCCCTGCCGTGTGAGTAAAAAACAGCCGAGGAAAGAGATATCTTTCAAATCTAGGTCTGGGAAAGAGTACCAAATTAGGGAATTGATCACTTGTGACAGTACCCACGTCACATATGTGATCGAATGTCCCTGCCGATTACAGTATGTGGGAAGAACCACTAGGTCTCTTTTCGTCAGATTCAGAGAACATATAAATAACATTAAAAAAGGTTTTCCAAAACATAACCTTTCTAGCCATTTTGATGAGTTCCACAACAGAGACCCCACAAGATTAATTTTTTATGGCATAGATTTGATTAATGATTACTGGAGGGGCGGAAATAAAAGAATAAAAGTGTCCCAGAATGAAACTAAGTGGAATTACCACCTAGGGAGTCTGGTACCTAGAGGGTTGAATGTGAACATTGATCTTAATTGTTTTCTATCTAATTTTTAATAATGGGTTTTAGTTGTAGTTGGATATAAGAGTTTATGCCCTCAATTTTTACACTTTTCACACGACTCTGGATATACCCCAATACAGCACACATAAATTAAGTACTGTTTCCTCATACTGGTTTCCAATTCCTCACTCACTTTTTATATATAGTATGAGCCATTATATTCCTATATAGATCTATTATAATAGGGATAGGAATTTGCTTCTTTCCGATGTTTTTCTTCTTTTTTATTTCCATTTTTATTTTTATTTTTGATTCTATTATTATTTTTATTTTTATTTTTTTTATTTTTATATATTTTATAGTTTTTATTTTTATTTTATTTTATTCTATTTAATTTTGATATATTCTCTTGGAATTTTTGGGAATACTAGAATATATTTCCTCATAATATGTCTATACTTAATAATATTGATAGATATCCAATTTGTATTTATTTTTTTAACATATTATATAATTTTACCAGATAATATCTGGATTGCACAAGGTTTTCTCATCGCTGCCATTTCACATAAACATCATTTTCGTACTACACCACTAGATGGCGCCTAAGGAGAGTTGGTATTAGACCCTTATATGGAGATACCCCTCCGTACTTTAAATGGCGCTAGGGGAATAGTGATACCTATGTATATATCTCCCTGGTGATCTGTTTGGCACATTCTAATTGGACCCACTTACTGCTCGTTTACAGCATTTAGCGAGGGATTGGTTGCAGCGATGACTACACCCAAGATATAAGGCGTGGGGTGTGTCAAGATGGCAGCGCCTCAGATGACGTCCGTGTGACGAAACGCGTAAGGCGGGACTATCTTGACACGCACAACGTCATATCCGGGTACTGTGGTTCTGGATATTCGACCGGTGGAACGCAAGTGGCGATTGTAGGTAGCATTGCTTCCCCGTGTCGTTTGGAGAATACGAGAGCCTGCGAGCTCCCTCTCCTATTTTTAAACTTTCAAACTTCATGAAGTCTATTCCTTGGATATTTTTACAATAAATGAATGAAATGGAGTTACGCTATGTGGACTACCTTTATTTTAGTTTTATGAAATACATCATGTGGATGCCTGGCCGGGATCTTCTTTGAAACAGGAGCCAGTGGAGTTTTTTCCCCCCTCCCTCCTTCTCTGCGGGTGGACGACCCTGAACCGTGCTGCTGGGAGCTGGAAGGATATCGGCACCTTGGGATCAATACTTTACGCTCGCACCCCTGCAGGGGTAGGGCGCTCCGGTGAGTGCAATTACATAAGGGGAATATTGCCATCAATCACTGCACTTTTTCACCTATATCCCATTGGAAAAGAGAATTTCACACATATTGGAAGGAACGCTACGTCACCTTTATGGACATTCTGATTCTGTTTTTACGCATTATATACGTTTTCACATAATACACAGTGGGCTAATGAAGTGTGCTATTTCTGTTTTTCCAATTGCACATTGATTTTTATTGCATATTAATTTCCATTGATTTTTACACATATTTATCATATCTTTGCATTTGTCACTTTAGATCCTTACTCCAAAGGATTAATCTATATGAGATTTATAAGTACATGTCACTTTAGTTTTTTGTGTGTTTTCTGTGTTTTTTTTTCACTCACATGGTATAGTGACTGAGTTCTCATCATATGCATATTGTTTACAGTTTCTCCTTGCACAAATTTAGCACCTGCCACTTTATATCTATAATAAGAAAAATTATTGTATTGATACACTTTTTTTATAACAGCGTCACTCCCTATTTTTCAGCTTTTCATTGGCGTTTGGGCTTCACTTAGGTGTTTCCTGTTTATAGGGGGGGCAGCAGTTTTCAACATCCTGAAGCGCGGATCCTTTGATAATTATTATTTGGGGTTCCTGCCGTGAAAAATTCTAAAATGTTTGGAAACATTATGTGTAATTAATCCTCTTTTGGTATTGTTTACATGTTCGGATATGCGGACTCCCATTGGTCTCCTATACATTGGAGTCCACAATCACATTGCAACATGTAAACCACACCAGCTGTATTGCACGTAATGAAGTTTTTAATCTGATAACTCTTATTCGTAACAGATGCTGTGAAATCCTTTCGTCTTTTAAGATTATGTCTGCATTTTTTACATGCTGTACATTTCCCGCAGGCATAAAAGCCTGACAGGAAATTGAAAATCCTATTTTCTTGTTTTACCTGAGGGGGATCCACTACACTAGGAGGAGATAAAATGTCCCTAAACTTTGGAGGTCTTCTATAAACAAATCTCGGACGTGAGGGCAATACTGTGCCCAAAACACTGTCCTTTTTAAGAGTATCCCAGTGCCTCATCACAATCTTCTCAAACTTTTTATGTTGGATGTTGCAATCAAGGATAATTTTATATTCGAAGTCGCCCTTGGGTTTCTCATTTGTATCTGAATTGGCAACTAAAGAAGCACAATCTAAATTACCCACCTTGTCCATATCACTTGTTATCTGCTCCTTGGGGTAACCCTTTTGCAAAAAGCGGTCAGCCAATACATTAGCCTGTGAAGAGTAGTCCGAATCCAGGGTAGAATCTGATAGAAATACCTATCAATTGTTAAGCAAGGATCCGGTTTTTAAATACAAACAGGAGCTACAAACACTCATTTCATTGGATAGAACACAGGGAGTATTAAATAAAAAAGAGGCATTATATTTGGACCCTAGTGCCTGCAGGAGACCAATAGTGTATTTTTTACCTAAAATGCACAAGGATGCACGGTCTCCTCCAGGCCGGCCCATTATAAATAGTATAGACTCAGTGACAGCCCGTTTGGGCCAGTATATAGACCATTTCTTGAAGCTGCTAGTATCCACTACCACAGTGTATCCTAAGGATACAAAACATATTATTCAGATTTTGGAACATATCCCCTGTAAAGACAACAGTCTTCTTGTAGCGGCCGATGGAAATTTGTTATACACTATTATTGGCCATCAAGATGCTCTGAGGTCGCTGGGCCCTCAACAGATCCTCCCTCCCTCCCCCACTTCAAGATTTTATCTTGCAGGCTTTGGATTTCTGTCTGGCCAGAATTTTTTTCTGGTATGACGGGAAATTCTTCCTGCAAATACTTGGAGTTGCCATGGGCGCTTGTTTTGCGCCCAGTGTTGCCAATATTTTCATGGCACTGTGGGAGGAGGATTTGGTCTTTGGTGGCAGACTGGCTCAGCTGGTCTGCTACCAAAGATACATTGATGACCTCATCATGATATGGGAGGGGGACATGACTAGCCTTCAGTTATTCATGTCCAGGCTCAATGGTAACAATAAGGGGATCCATTTATCTTGAAATGCTGATGCTGGGAACATAGCCTTCCGAGATCTGGAAATATTTAAACAGGGAGACAGTTTTAAAACTAAAAATTATTTTAAACCCACCGACAGGAATGGTTTTATACCGTTAGACAGCTGTCACCACCAGGCTTGGCTATCTAATGTCCCCAGAGGGCAGTTCATTCGGTTGCAAAGAAACTGTACCCTGGATTCGGACTACTCTTCACAGGCTAATGTATTGGCTGACCGCTTTTTGCAAAAGGGTTACCCCAAGGAGCAGATAACAAGCAATTTGGACAAGGTGGGTAATTTAGATTGTGCTTCTTTAGTTGCCAATTCAGACAAAAATGAGAAACCCAAGGGCGACTTTGAATATAAAATTATCCTTAATGGCAACATCCAACATAAAAAGTTTGAGAGGATTGTGATGAGGCACTGGGATACTCTTAAAAAGGACAGTGTTTTGGGCACAGTATTGCCCTCACGTCCGAGATTTGTTTATAGAAGACCTCCAACGTTAAGGGACATTTTATCTCCTCCTAGTGTAGTGGATCCCCCTCAGTTAAAACAAGAAAATAGGATTTTCAATTGCCTGTCAGGCTTTTATGCCTACGGGAAATGTACAGCATGTAAAAAATGCAGACATAATCTTAAAAGACGAAAGGATTTCACAGTATCTGTTATGAATAAGAGTTATCAGATTAAAAACGTCATTACGTGCAATACAGCTGGTGTGGTTTACATGTTGCAATGTGATTGTGGACTCCAATGTATAGGTAGAACCTGGAGACCTACGGGAGTCCGCATATCTGAACATGTAAACAATACCAAAAGAGGATTAATTACACATAATGTTTCTGAACATTTTAGAATTTTTCACGGCAGGAACCCCAAATGTTTACAGTTTTGGATTATAGAGCGAGTAAACCCACACTGGAGAGGAGGGAATTTTATTAGGAAGCTTAGTCAGCGTGAATCCATGTGGATTCATGAGACTCAGGTCGGAATTCCTGAGGGGTTAAATGTGGAATTCGACCTCAACTGTTTAACAGGTAGTTCATATTATATATTTCTTAATAGAGATTTTTTTTATGAATATAAGTGTATTTGATATGTATGTCATTTGTTTATTGCAGAGATGGCAGCGGGATCAGACTTCCGTTCTTGATTTGATTATTTTATATATAAGAGGTTTTAGATTTATGCACTTATTCACATTGAAGTGTATTATGTTTTTTTACCACAATAGCCGGCAGGTAGATAGTACTGGGAGGTGTCCCTATTTATTCGGTGAGACATAGAGATACATTGGACTTCTGGTCCGTTTTTCCGTTTGTAGAGATATTTCCCACATTCAGGTGTAGATAGGAGTAAGTTCAGCAGTGCTTGGTTACCATGGAAGTTCCTCTGACTTCCTGCTGCTTGTAACCTTTGCTGACACTCTCCGTTAGCTTAAAAGCCGCTGGGTGACTGTCAGGCTCCACCCCTCGCTGAAGAAGTCCAATCAAGACGTAACACTGCGTACGGGGGGAGGAGCTTACACACGGACGTCACCCGATGCCATCCTCTGCACGGAGCACACCCGATCTGCGATCGCGGTGTTGTGCATCTACACGCTATGTGCTTATGAGCACTTTTTATGTCTACAACGTTTTATCAATAAACTTATGGAGTTATTTATGGAGTGCACTTGGATTGTACCTTCATTTTTTATACAGATATGGGAACGATCCTCACCCCGCTTACATCTATCACTGTTGCCCTGGATGTTCGTATCTGTGATTTCTTTTTGTGGGACTACGTCATCTGGCTCCACTGAGGACCCTTCAGATACCACCAGGAATTGCCATTATCCCTGTGGGGACACACGTGAGTTTGACCTTCTGTTTACAGAGGTCCACATTATCTGGTGAGCGCACTCTCATTTATTTGGGTGAAGTTTATTATGACAGATTACACCATTGGAGCTAATATATCGCCACTCTGCCCTAAGGATATCTGACAGGAATATATCCTAGATGAGCATGGGACTTTTTTCATTGGTTCATCTGCTTTAGTTTTATCATCATTTGCGCTGCACTTACCCCATCTTTTTTATATTGTTTTTAGGCATATGTGATTACCTAAAGTGTCCAGCTTGCATTTCATTCAGTTTGTGTATTGTTTGCACTGATTGCGTCACAATTTATATGTGATATAATGAGTGGCTACAGTAAAACAACCGCCATTTAGCGGATAACCGGGGGTTTAATGCAAGAACCTCACTTTTGTCAAAATTTATTCTGAAGCCAGAGCTAAGTCGAAAGGCCACAAATAGATCAAGTAGTGTATCAAAATCTGAGAGAGGATTGGAGTAGAAGAGTAGAATACCATCCGCAAATAAAGCGGATCAGAAAGTTTGGTCGCCAATAGTGACACCACTAACACCAGCGGGTGAGTTAAGCATTCTAGATAGAGGTTCAATCGCTATATTAAAGAGCAGAGGGGAGAGGGGACAGAGGGGAGAGGGGACAGAGGGGAGAGGGGACAGAGGGGAGAGGGGACAGAGGGGAGAGGGGACAGAGGGGACAGCCCTGTCTTGTTCCCTTAGTCAGAGGTATAGTGTCTGATATAAAATCTGGAGTAACAAGGTGAGTCATTGGGGATGCATTCATTTGGTGCAAAAAACGGATAATCGAACCCGAAAAACGGAATGCCGTCATTACTTTAATCAACCACGAAAAACTAATATTATTGAAAGCCTTTTTGGCGTCTAGAGAGATGAAAGCAGTATCTTGATCCGGATGTGATTTTGGCACAAAGCAAGACTTTACGAATGTTCAAAGTCGCCGAATGCCCTGTAACAAAGCCCGATTGAGCTGGGTGAAGCAAGGAAGGGAGTAAGATAGCTAGGCGTGAGGTAACTATTTTATAAAGAATCTTTACGTCTACGTTGATCAACGGGATTGGCCTATACTAACCTGGGTACAACGGGTCTTTCCCTTTTTTGGATATTAGTTTAATGTGTGTCTGAGTTCCTGTGGGGAGGTATGAGCCCCCTTCCCACATGGTGGTAAACACATGTTTTAAAGTGTCGGAATGAAATCACTGGTCAATTTGTAAAACTCCGCAGTGTGTCCATCAGGGCCTGGGGCCTTGGATGAGGCTAAGGATTTAACCGTTGTTTGAATGTCTTCCACTGAGATGGGAGCATTCAGGGCCTCTAAGTGAGCGGAGGTGAGCTGGGGCAGTCGCACATTGGATAACAAATTCTCTGTCAGTATCTAATCGGTTGGATCCTCAGAGTAGAGGGATGTATAATAACCAGTAAGCAGTTTACACCTTTCTGCAGGGGAGGTAACGAGGGAGCCAGCAGTATTCTTAACCACTTCCGGACCGCCGAACGCCGATGTACGCCCCTACTTTGGGGACGAATATCGTTGTTATGGCAGCAGCTAGCAGCTATCCCCGTGTTAGGCCAACGGTCCGGTACAAGATAAAATTGGTCTCTGCGGCGGATTTGCCACAAGATCACTTTTATCGGAGGTGGTAGAGGGGCACCCTGCCGCCGCGATCCGGTGCCCTCTGCCGCTTACCGGAGCAATCGACATAGGCAGAGGCGATCGTGTCTGTCCCCTGGGCTGACATGGACACGAGTGAGGGGAAGATGGCTCCCACCCGTCTCCATGACATTGCAGGGCGGAAGCGACTTCAAAACGTCACTTCCGCCAATAGCTCTTAAAGGGCCAATTTAATTTGTTTATTTTTTTTTAAATGACATTTTTTTTTTATTGCATTTTAGCGTAAATATGAGATGTGAGGTCTTTTTGACCCCAGATCTCATATTTAAGAGGTCCTGTCATGCTTTTTTTCCATTACAAGGGATGTTTACCTTCCTTATAATAGGAATAAAAATGACACTTTTTTTAAAAAAAAACAGTGTAAAAATAAAAAATAAAAGGTAAAATAAATAAAAAAAAAAATTTAAAACGCGCCCGTCCCGCCGAGCTTGTGTGCAGAAGCGAACGCATATGCTAGTAGCTCCCGCATATGAGAACGCTGTTCAAACCACACATGTGAGTTATCGCCGCGGTCGGTAGAGCGAGAGCAATAATTCTAGCTCTAGACCTCCTCTGTAACGCAAAACATGCAACCTGTAGAATTTTTTAAATGTCCCCTATTGAGATTTTTAAGGGTAAAAGTTTGCCGCCACTCCACGAGCGGGCGCAATTTTGAAGTGTGACATGTTGGGTATCAATTTACTCGTCGTAACATTATCTTTCACAATATAAAAAAAATTGGGCTAACTTTACTGTTGTCCTATTTTTTAATTCAAAAAGTGTATTTTTTTTAAAAAAAGTGCGCATGTAGGACCACTGCGCAAATACGGTGATGCAGAAAGTATTGCAACAACCACCATTTTATTCTCTAGGATGTTAGAAAAAAATTGTATAATGTTTGGGGGTTATAAGTAATTTTCTAGCAAAAAAAACTTTTTTTAACCTGTAAACACCACATCTAAAAAAGAGGTTTGGTCTTAAAGTGGTTAAGAGCAGAAATATAGGTATGTCGTTTAGGACCTGTATACAGCCCGGATAAAAGTTTGCCCGCCTTGTTACAGAATCTGTAGAAATGGAGTGTAGAGTATGATGTCTTAGCTGCTTCCTGTTGCTTTGCCCACAGATCAAAGATCAGTTTAGCGAGCTGCCAGGCTTTAATGTTATCCAAGGTGTGAGTATGCGTTAAAGTTGCATGTGCTGATTGTAACGTTTCACTAGCGTGCATATATTACTGTCGGGAGTGTCTTTTGAATTGGGCAGTATATGAAATAATCTTTCCTCTAAGGAAGGCCTTACCCGCCTCCCAAAAGAGGTTTGGATCAGTAAGATGTGCTCTGCTAGTGGAGGCGTAATCCGCCCAGGCACCAGAAAGCATGTGACGAAAATCCTAATTCTCTGCTAAATATGAGGGGAAACGACAAGTGGGTGAAAGCGATGATGGTTCGACACTGGTCAAGTGTACAATAATTGGATTGTGATCTGAAATCACTGTATCGCCAATCTCCGTGTAGCACTGGTAGATTTTTCAATCTACCGCTTATAGGTAAATTTAGTGGGTCATCTGTTCTGTACATAGTTCAGATTTCGTTTATTGTCAGATTTAGCCTCTGTTCCAGTTTGGCTGTGTTGTGTGTACTTTCACACTGTGCCTGTGGGTGTTGTCACCATGGGTCGGTGTTGGAAAGGCAACATGCTGAAGTGTGTGAGTGCTCTTCTGTCCCGAAGATAACTCGGTGGAGGTGGTCCTCCGAGTTGCATTCTGGGAGAGGGTATTTATGGGACAGACGCCATATTTCAGGGAGGCGTTCCGCCTCTTGTCTCTCCTGGCCTAAAGGTATGTGTCAGTGAGTTCTACTTCATAGCCCTCCGGCCTGGAGGGTTGCATTGCTACAGCCGGGCGGGTATACCCAGAAGACTGTCTGGGGTCTGCTATCACTGGGATGGTCCTGTGCTGTCTGTCCTGCGGGAAGAAGCCGGACAATCGGGAAGATCTAGGGGAGGACCCATCTTGGAAGGGACCATGCAAGGCTGGTTTTAAGAAGGGCCTGGTGACTCGATTGGAGGACGTATCCTAAACTACCCTACCGCACAAGTACTTAAAGGTTCTGGTACTGTGTTTGCTGTTCATCGAAAACCACTACATCCTGTGGCAGAGGATCGTACAGTTTTATTTCACTCAAGTCTGTGGCAGAGACGTTTTGTTCGTGCTGCGTACCGGCTGCTAGGTTGGTGAGAGAGACCTATCCGGACGGGCAAAGATTTAACACTGAGAGGAAAGTATATTCATCCTTAAGATTTCAATTCCTTAGTGCTACACCAAGAAAAGGTATTTGAACTTCCCTGCAACGCTTCTTCTACCTCTTTCCTGCTACTTCTTCCAGTTATTTCCCATTAAAGCATTGAAAAAATACTCAAGTGACTGGTGCCTACACTGTCTGGTAGTGAGCTCAACGGGACCCTAGACCCGGTACTGGTGAAATTACAGGTAAAAAAGGTGACGGTAACAGCCTGCTTTAAATCAGCAGCCCCACTGTGAGTTAGTGCTACATCTGCATCATGGAGCGTTGACAGTAAAGCTTGGGAAGCAAAAAAATAATCTATTCGCAAAAAAGTATTGTGGGGGGGGGTGAAGAAAAAGTAAAATCTCAGTCAGTTGGGTGGGTTAGGCACCACAAGTCTACAAAATGTATTGATGAGATGGCCTGGGCTAACAGGGAAAGGTCTGTAGTTGGAGAGTCAGGATTCCGTGACGTCTGGGTTTGAACACCATCACGGTCCTCTGATGGACGCATGACAGAGTTAAAGTCTCCTCCAACCAGGTGGAGAGCCTCAGGAGCGTTCAAGACCCAAGACACCATGTAGAGAAGAGATTATCAGGGGAGCTGGGAGCATATATGTTGGTGATAGCAATGTTCCTAGAAGCTAATAATAATAATAATAATAGTGTGTCTCAGATTTTTATGTAGCAAGATAGACACCCCAGCTTTGCGGCCACCGCCGGAGAGCCGTAGACATCCCCAACCCATAATTTACGAAAGACGTGGTAGATCATCAGCGGATAGATGGGTCTCTTGGAGGAGCACCACATCAGTCTGGAGACACTTTAGATGTCTAAGAATTTGCATACTCGTATTGGGGGGAACAAAGTTCCTTAACGTTCCCGGATATAATCTTTAGGTGATCAATGTAATGAAATATGTAGCGCTACCTCAGTCTCAACGTGAAAAAATAAAATAGGTGCAATACAAAAGATGGTTCAAAACCTAGATAGAATGCCCAAATATAATCTAAAATACGAACAGCAAACCAAAGTGCAACAATTATGTGTAAGTATAAAGTACAAAGTGCACACAATGAAAATAATCCAATCACACGTAACAAGTAGGTGGAAAAAATCGAATGTGAACAATGTCACATGATAATATGAATGTCCAATCAAACAATTGTGAACATCTAACATAAAAAAGCCATCAAAAAAAAATTGGCTAATTAAGAAAGAAATGCAATTCACAAACATGCGATTCACAAATGCAATTTTTCAATGCGACTTCAAAAAAGATTCTTGAAAAGTGCAGTGTGCATATAATCAGAAAATATTATGCAAGCAAATAAATAAATAATGTCAGTAATGCCTTATAATAAAATAAGTGTCCAATCAACTGTGAACTATTGATAAAAAATAAACATCAAACGAAATAAAAGTGAAAATATAGAGTGCAGTCCAAAAGCATGCAAATGCGACTTCTAATGCAGCTCCCAATGTGAACAATAGGAAATCTTCTAAGAGTGAAAAAGGTGCTGGTGCAGTGGCAGCAAAAATGTCTATAAACAGTTCATCCAATCCTGTTCCGATGTGCGATATGCGGTGACTATTTCCCCCAGCCTCTCACCTGTAGTGGCGGCCCCCAGTGGGCCGAATCAAGCTTAAACCCACAGGTGGGTGGGGATGTGAACACTGGAACGGCTACCAAGATGGGCTTCCAATAGTGGTCCCAGCTCCCCGGGGGGTGGGATTGATACAAGATGGGATGATGCTCGCCCTCACTCAGTCGGTGTTCTCAGGTAGAAAGGGAGAGGAAAAAAATGGGCTCCATAGTGTAGTAAGTTTAAAATAAATTTTAATAAAACGATGTAATCACTTACAAAAAATAAATAGCAATCAGCAACAGAAGTACAAGCTTCCGGGTTCGGCCGTACCCTGGAAGCGATGGCACCTGGCTCCTCCCTCCCTGACGCGTTGCGTCATACCACACGTGACTTTATCAAAGGGATAAGGAGCCGGGTGCCAGACAGCCAGTATAAGTGGCGGCCGTTGTTATAACGGCAGCAAATCACTGAATCAGCTAAAATCTTGGTGCATAATAGGTAATCATGGACATTTTCAATAGATATCATTCAATAAGTACCATACATGTTAAAAAACAAATTAAAAACCATATATAAGTAGAGACTTAGATAGATTGGTGCACTTTTCTAACAAGGAACAATATTACCAAAGAATATATATATTGAAATAAGCCTAATACAAATACGCCATCTGGTGGTAAATAGATGTAACTGCAGGAAGAGACTATATCCAATAGAACATATGAGGGGAATCAATCCCAAGCGCCATCAAGTGGTGAATGGAGAGCATATGAATATTCCAAAACTACTAACTCAATAGTAACAACTAGTGAGCACAAAAATTATCTTCTGGGTATGCCCAAAGAAAAAAAATATACAAAAAGAACAAATATAAAAAGAAAAATAAAACATATATAAAATATCCCGCACCCCCAACTACACTGGTGACACCTGCGAAAAGGGAATCTACACATATAAAATGCATCATAATCGAAAACAGACTAGTACACCGGTGTACTAGTCTGGGGATTGGAGGAAAAGGGGGCAGCAGGTAGGATTAGCCAGTACATGAGTTTAAAAAAAGAAAGAAAGAAAGAAAGAAAGAAAGAAAGAAAGAAAGAAAGAAAGAAAGAAAGAAAGAAAGAAAGAAAGAAAGAAAGAAAGAAAGAAAGAAAGGGAAAGGGTCTTTTACCATACCTGAATTATTTAGATTTATTTAGCATTTATTAGGAATAATTAGAACTGTGTAGTAAAATAAAGAACAGAGATTAAAACCCATTATTCCAATTAATCATTTGTCACCATAAAACTTCTCATTGTTTTTAAAATCACAAATGATTATCATTAATCAGATCAGTCATTTCTGATGGCGCCCCACTGTGTTTCATATTGCATCATCATTAGCGCATTGAAAATGTAAATTTCACCTAAATTCCATATTTTGACATTTTCCTCCTGTGAGTTGACCTAGATACAAAAATGTGTTCAAGTCCAACTGGCTGTTATAAACATGCTCCTTAGTCTTTAGCATTTCCCTTTTTTTAAAATGTATTTATTTATTTATTTATTTATTTTTATTGGCGTGTGTCTTGTTCAAAATAACTGTAATTGCTTAATATTCTTTGAATAAAAAGAAGGGTTTTGACTAGTATTTGGTATTACCCTAAACTGTTTTTTTAACACCGGGTCCATTCATTTAGACTTTATTTAGACGTGTGGTTAGGGGGAGGTGAAAATGTGCAATTGAGCAACCTCCAACCGCCCCGCCCTCAAGCAGCCATGATGCTTCTTGCTCATACTGGTTCTAATAAAGTGCTGTGAAGTCATTGTTTTCTCCATCCAAGTTTTTTTCCTATGTTGGGCCCTGATAAAGTGATGTTGCCCCCAAAACACTTTGGATGTTTTTGTAACGACACCCCGAGTATGAAAGGGATTAAAGTCGTTTAGGACATTCCATACCCAAACACAAAGGCAGCTACCAAACACTTCAATCATCCAAAACACTTTGGCAGTTTTTGTAACGACACCCCGAGTATGAAAGGGATTAAAGTCGTTTAGGACATTCCATACCCAAACACAAAGGCAGCTACCAAACATTTCAATCAGCCGAACAAGGACCCATACAAATAATTCTCCCCCAAGTACGAGACAAGGCTCTGTCTTGAGGTTCAAGCAGGAATGAATCTTTATTCAAAAACATGTTTTACAGATCCCACTTCAAAACACTTCCCCCCACCCTTGGAAAACAGGACGGGTTAAACTGTCCAATGACAATGGACACACAGGTCTGGTGTGTTTAACATCTCATCAGTAAACAGTCTCAACAGGGGGGTTGCTGGAGGAATCCCCCTCCCTCTTTCCTCAAAGCAAGACACTTAGACATCCCATAATAGTTGAGGCAGACAGCCACAATAGACAATAGAATAGAGTCACACCCCAACCATCACAACAAATAGTACACAACATAATGAGACAGCACACATTATATATATACATATATACAGCATTGAGTCTGACTAGCACAGATCATAGTGGGGTTCTCATTCACCTTATTCCCCTATTAGTGAGTCCCGTCACAATGGCATATCCAGGGTCCCCAGAGTCTGTGTGTCTTGGGGGACATGGACCTGAATCTAAACTAACACCACCTCCAGGGTCCCCAGGCATACAGCTCAAAAAGAGCACCGTTCCCCCAAATGCCAGGGCCCATAATCGGTAGGCAAGAGGCTGGCATTCAGTCCCCTCCAAAAGCCTCTGTCCCGGCTAGGTCTGTTACAGTTTTCATATGACTTTTTTACCAATAATTTAAATCTTCTTGGACAAGTTGATCCAGTTTTGGTATGGTGCTCTTTTCCGTATTTCTATGGTTCTAATGTTGAGTGCCCATTGTTGGAGCTTCTTGGCCAGAGCTATTGAGCTAGTTTGAAGTTTTTCTTCATTTTACTACACATTCAAGTCTAAAAGTTCCCAGCGCCTCTTTGAGTATGTTATTCTAGAGCATTAGAAACCCAGTAGTGCTTATTTTTCTCTAACCACTTATTCCTATAACATCTTTCTCTCATACTCATCTCAGTCTTCTACATAGGGGACCCTTCCACAAACTTTATATCCTCTCCTACTTTTTGAGATAGACTTTGTCCCCTAACCAGATCTAGCATACACTTGCCAGTTCCGTACCAGTTCTCTGACTCAGTACCTAATACCTATAGGCCATGTCTGTACCATTGTCTCATCAACCATTGAATCACTAATGCCCTGTACACATGATAGGATTTTCCGACAACAAAATCCATGTTTTTTTCCGACGGATGTTGGCTTAAACTTGTCTTGCATACACACGGTCACACAAAGTTGGTCGGAAATTCCGAACATCAAGAACAAGGTGACGTACAACACGTACAACGAGCCGAGAAAAATGAAGTTCAATAGCCAGTGCTGCTCTTCTGCTTGATTCCGAGCATGCGTGGAACTTTGTGCATCGGAATTGCGTACACACGATCGGAATTTCCGACAGCGGATCTTGTTGTCGGAAAATTTGAGAACCAGCTCTCAAATTTTGTGTGACGGAAATTCCGATGGAAAATGTCTGATGGAGCCCACACACAGTCGGAATTTCCGACAACAAGCTCCTATCAAACATTTTCCATCGGAAAATCCTATCATGTGTACGGGGCATAAGTCTGTTGTGTTTTAATTCAAACTTATGCTACTGGCCATTACAACCTGAGCAATCAATTGTACATTGCTAATATCTGCATGTTCTTTTAAACAATTGCCTGTATCTTGTTATTCTTTATCCCCTTTCTGCCAACAGAATCTCGAGCGGTCACATGATCGGAAAACTCCCAATAGCTAGTTTGCTTTACAGTACCTTCTAGCGACTGTGCTGGGGGCATGCAAGGATCACGCTCTCAGCATGGTAAGTTGTTTTAACAGGGCAACATATATGAGGCTGCTTGGCATTAAAGTGATTGTAAAGTCTTGTTTTTTTTTTTTCTTTATAATTAACAAACATGTTATACTTACCTCCTCTGTGCAGTGGACTTGCGCAGAGCAGCCCAGATCCTCCTCTTCTCGAGTCCCTCTTCGATGCTTCTGGCCCCTCCCTCCTGTTGTCCCGGGTGTCCATTCCGACACAGACTGTGGTTTAGCCCCTCCCCTCTCTCTCATGATTGGCTAACTGACTTTGATTGACAGCAGTGGGAGCCAATGGCACCGCTGCTGTGTCTCAGCCAAGCAGGAGGGAGAGTCCCAGACAGCCGAGGGACTCGTGGACATCGCAGGACAGAGAAGGGGCTCAGGTAAGTATTAGGGGGGCTGCTACACACAGAAGGCTTTTTATCTTAATGCATAGAATGCACCTTTTGCCTTTACAACCACTTTAAGGCCCACCCGCCGAGAGGCTGAATATACTGTATGTGTGCGGCCGGCGTCAAGAGGTTAATAAAAATGTATTCAGCGTGAAAAAATTTACGGTATTTGCATCCAATATTTAAAAAAAATGTTATGGATATATTTCAAATCAGATGTATTGCTGTTAACGCCATCCTGTTATAATAATTTGCAAGTCATGAAATTAATAATTTTCCTTTGTGCATATCTTGTCCTATGCCACGTACACACGAGCGGACTTTTCGACCGGACATGGTCTGACGGACCGAGTCTGGCGGACAATTCGACCATGTGTGGGCTTCATCGGACCTATAGCGGACTTTTTCGGGCGAAAATCTGACGGACTTTAGATTTGGAACATGTTTCAAATCTTTACGTCGGAACTCCGCCGAATTCAGTTCCTATCGAAAAATCAGCTCGTCTGTATGCTAGTCCGACGGACGAAAACCAACGCTAGGGCAACTATTGGCTACTGGCTATCAACTTCCTTATTTTAGTCCGGTCGTACGTCATCACGTACGAATCCATCAGACTTTGGTGTGATCGTGTGTAGGCAAGTCCGTTCATTGGGAAAGTCCGTCGGAAGTCCGTCGAAAGTCCGTCAAAAAGTCCATCAGACCAGTCCGGTCGAAAAGTCCGCTCGTGTGTACGCGGCATTAGAAACAAACCCCAATCAGAAATTATCAATACCCATTACAAGATTTGGCTATCAATATTTCAGTTGCCCTAAAATGTAAGTATCCATTATTATTTTTATTTTTTTTTAATTATAGGGTAACTCGGCTTTTGTGGGGAAAAAATAGCAAATAAAGAAAAATAATATAGCACATATAATTGTGACACTAATCATATTGTAATTGAATGTTATTAAACATGATCTTTCCTTTTCAATCTGCAATGTAATTTTTTGAGAATGCATTGCAATATGGCTACATGGAGTTGTTTTGTACACAGAATGTGTACTAACCACTTCCCAGAAACATCATTTCCTGCTTGTGTGATTGGCTCACCAATTTTCCCAGAAGTCTGCACTAAGCTACAAGTCAGATTTCAGGCATCCAATGCAACAAAAATGTCATTTTTGGAGAGATACTTTCAATAGGAACACGTCTAAAGGGATGCAGGCCCAGCAGATTTCCTCATTAGTGCTCTGCAGCTGCCACAGCTGACCGTTAATTATAAAACCACTCCCATTAGACCCACTAAGTACAGAGGCACAGACAAACATACAGGGATTTCTTCAGAATAACAAAAGATAAGAATCTGCAACAAAGGTTGCTATAATCCTTGCAATGTGCACAGATCACCCAGAGGGCAATGTTTTTTTCTCAACAAAAGTGGAGTTACGTTTTAAATCATTTTTATTGAGTTTTGTATTTGTTGTCCATACAAATAGAGTGTACAAACTAAGAACCAAATATTTAACACAAGATCAGAAATACAACTCGTTCCGGAGTGCATCATTCATCATTGAAGAAAAAGAACCGATACAAAGTTACAGTGTCCAAGTCACAACTTTTACATCGGATCAGTAGTGCAAGCAAATTCCCCTTAATTATTCAGTATGTTCAGGTTAAGTAATGATACAAGAATAACAACATACTGTCTGAGCCAAACTAGAGAGTAAATAGCAGTAGGCCCATCATAGAGCAGCAGCACCCTTAATTGAGTTAGGTGAAGGACCGTCAGTAGAGGAGGCTAGACCTGAGACGGATAGCCAAGGGGACTAGATGTTATCATCATATTTATTTGGACAGCCCCTATTTTTATAGGAACAAGCAACAGAAGGACAGGAGCGTGGGATCCAAATTAGGATAAAATCAACTGATTTATTAACAAAAATGTAAAGCACACTTATAGTTAAAATCTGGTAGATCAGTGTGGGAGGCAGAGGGCACCAGGATGCTGTAAACTGGTGCTTATCTGACAGCTGTCAGAGCAAGATTGCCTGTATGCCGGAGTAGTGCTACCCTCGTGAGGGCCGCTGATAGAATCTGCACCCCACTGGTTGTCCTGACTCCGACTCTGCAAGTCCTCCGACACCTCTGACACCCTGGGTTCAGTCATTATTACCAGTTATCACCAAGAACAACAAACTCACACAATGCAGGTGAAGCCGTTTAAATTTATTTACTGAGACAAAAAAGTGACACATAGAAATGCATACATAAGACTGTACGTCCTGAGAACAACCTGCCTGCAAATAATATAGCACAGTATAAAATGTTATTATGCAATTTAGAGCTTTCTATCTGTCAAGACAAAAGGCAAAGACACACAGTGTAATGCAACCCCTTTAGGTAACTAAGGCCTATGTGAACAGGCCGCAGAGAGGCCGAGGACAGACACTTAATAGAAGTATGTCAGGCCACTCCCATCTATTTACTCAGCCCACAGGAACTTAACGTCAAACAACTGACAAACAGTTGAACTGTTGTATTTAAATTGTCTGACTTTAAGCAGAGTTCCAGAGGACTGAGAGCTGACCCTTTGAGTTCAGTGAAGAATCCAGTGAATCTTCAGCTAGCACTTAAAGATCGATGAATAGATTCATCCTTGTTGATAGCATGAGGTAAGGTGCAGCGCAAGAACAGGTAAATTAAAAAATGCAATTTGCCCTCCCACATCCTGAGCGCTATTTTCTTTCAACTCAGTTGCAGCAGTTGTTGGGATGTGGGATACCGAAAGGAGGCACCCCCAATGGCAAGTTGCTATTGTTAAGTGCCCCACATAACACAATAATTGAAGCCCTAGAGGCGGACATGTTCCATGACGAATTCCCAACAATTAAACTGATAATTAAACTCTGGAAAACAGTCAAGAAAATGATGAGGTATGAAGATCCAACAGTCTACTCTCCTATTTGGAACAATCGCAACTTGCAGGAAGTCCTTAAAATAGGCACATTCAGGGAGTGGGAGAATCTTGGCATCAGAAGGCTAAGTCAACTTTATAATGGCGCCAAGTTAAAGAAATTTCCGGAATTAGCCAGGGAATTTAAGTTGCCACAGAGTTCTCTCTTTCTGTACTTCCAGCTAGCACATGCCCTTAAAGCTCAATTTAAAGCCCAGACTCCGAGTTGGGAAGAGATGCCTCTATTTCAGAGTATAATTCAGGTAACCACCACTAGAGGGGTAATATCAAGAATTTATGATCAATTAAGTAAATCAGATAACAGCGGGGGGATACTCCATGGTGTAAAGGCTAAATGGGAAGAGGATATAGGAGGAATGACCCAGGAACAATGGGTGAGGACCTCGGAGCTGGGAGTTCAGGTCTCTGTGTCCCCTTCACAGAGGCTCTCACATTTGTTGTTGTTAAATAGAGCCTATTATACACCTAAAAGACTTTTTAAGTTTGGGAGAAGGCCCAATGACAATTGCCCCAGATGTTGGGGGACGGGAGATCTCATCCACATGTTGTGGAGGTGCCCCAAGTTGTTCAGATACTGGGAGGAGGTGACTGGGAGTTTGGGAAATATTTTTGGCACTACAGTGGCAAAGGAGGCCATAGTTTGTATCCTGGGGCATAGAAGAGTGATGGGAGAGAGGCTGAGTACTACACTAGCCATTACGCGGGCCCTGTTTCAAGCCAGGAAGATGATAACACTAAGATGGCAATCAAAGGATCCCCCCACTGTGAAAGACTGGATCTCTACAGTTAACGAAACCCTGGGTAGGGAAAGATTGGAGTACATAAAGAGGGGCACCTTCAGGAATTCTAAAGTATGTGGAAGCTGTGGACAGAGAAGGTGGGGCGCCCCTAATAGTGGGCACGGCGCGGAGCAGACCAAGTGATGGGCTTAATATAGGTAGCCAAACAAATAGTCTAGATGGGCACATGTTAAACATTGGGGGAGGGTGAGGGGGTATATTTGCTTTCTCTCTCCATCTCCTGTGTCCTCTCCCCTGCATGCTGTTGCAGCACTGCCTGTGCAGCAAAACGAAACAGACACAGTACAGGAGAGCAGAGAGAGAACAGAGCAGAAGGAGGATCCGCCGATCGCCCCGCCTATCTAGGCTCTGATGATCGTTCAGAGCTGTGCTCCCTCAGAGGCTGTGCCCGGCCCTGGATCCAGGGTTCTGCTGCCACCTCAGGGCGGGAGATTGTTGGGTTCTCTGTATGCCCTGCCACTAGGCCTGTGTTGAGCGAGGATCTGACAGGAGGAGAGGACTCGGGAGGCATAAGATCAGGCCACCAGATGACTGCCAGGTGGAGAGGTAAGTGAGCCTTCACACAGAGGCTGAGCAAAGTCCTTAGTGGGATGACTGGTGTTAAAATCTGTGAAGAGGAGGTATTTGTGAAGTGTTGGGGGGGCATTTGTGAAGTGTGGGGGGGGTATTCGTGAAGTGTTGGGGGGTATTTGTGAAGTGTTGGGGGTTTTTTGTGAAGTTTTGGGGGGTATTTATGAAGTGTTGGGGGGTATTTGTGATGTGTTGGGGGGGTATTTGTGACATGTTGGGGTGGGTATTTGTGACGTGTTGGGGGTTTTGTGACGTGTTGGGGTGGGTATTTGTGACTTGTTGGGGGTATTTGTGAAGTGTTGGGGGTTTTTTGTGAAGTGTTGGGGTTTTTTTGTGAAGTGTTGGGGGGGTATTTGTGAAGTGCGGGGGGTATTTATGAAGTATTGGGGGGGTATTTGTGAAGTGTGGGGGGTATTTGTGAAGTGTTGGGGGTTTTTTGTGAAGTGTTGGGGGGGTATTTGTGACATGTTGGGGTAGTATTTGTGACATGTTGGGGTGGGTATTTGTGACGTGGTGGGGGGTATTTGTGACATGTTGGGGGGGTATTTGTGACGTGTTGGGGTGGGTATGTGTGACGTGTTGGGGGGTATTTGCGATGTGTTGGGGGGGTATTTGTGACATGTTGGGGTGGGTATTTGTGACATGTTGGGGGAGTATTTGTGACGTGTTGGGGGGATATTTGTGACAAGTTGGGGGGAGTATTTGTGAAGTGTTGAGGTGGTGTTTGTGGCATGTAGGGGGTAGTGCTGGGGTTGAATAGTGTGCCCGCTGACACCATTGCTGTTGTTTTTGAAGTATAAAAGTTTGCATGCGGCCCCCATAGGATATGAAAATTTGTCATGTGGCCCTCAGGTTATTTGAGTTTGGCAGCCATGCCTCTCACTGCGATCCCACTGTCAGTGTCCCTGCTGGCAACCCCACTACTACCGTCACAAGCCCTGACTAGGATGGAGAGCAGAGTCAGATGACTGAGTGGAGGAGATCAGTGGCTTCCCATTCACCAGTCTTCTATGTGGAGATTGTAACCGAGAGTGCTCACTTCTGAGCATGTCTGAGTCCATGCACAGTATTTAGTGTACCAACTTCAGGTGAGTGGAGGCAAGGGACTGTTTGTCCCCAACCTTCACAAGCAGCATGTAGAGGTGGCATCAGGGGGACCTTTTTAGGAATGCATACAAGGCTTCCACTGATTGGCCGAGGTAGAAATTCTGATGTCAGCCACCCAATGCTCCAAGCCTTTATTCCTACCAATGTAAGCAAAGGGGCGGGGTTGGCAGCGACACCACTGCCCAAATAAGGCCATGGCCATTATTGGTCAATGATGTCATCACTCTCCCAGCTGTCACTCAGCAAGCAGTACTATTGGGATCAATCCTATGCACCAGGTCTGTCGGGTTTTTAATTTCGGCAAGTTGGCGGGTGGCAGGCAAGATGATTGATGATAGATTTACAATGAGGGGCTTTTTTGAGGATTTTTTTTATTTTTTAACCACTTGGTGTTCAAGGCAGTTTTTTATTTTTCACACAAATATTAAAGTCAGCATTATTGCTTTAACCACTTGATGACCGCCTCACGCTGATATACATCAGCAGAATGGCACGGGCAGGCAAAATCACGTACCTGGTACGTGATTGCCTTCCCGCGGGCGGGGGGTCCGATCGGACCCCCCCCGGTGCCTGAGGCGGTCGCCTTTGGTCTGGCAGCGATCAGAGATAAGGGGGAGGCCATCCGATCATGGCCCCCCTCGCGATCGCTCCCAGCCAATGAGATGCTTCCCCTGCCTCTGTGTAGAACACAGAGGTAGAGGATGTGATGTCATCTCTCCTCGGCTCGGCAGTTTCCGTTCCGGCGCCGAGGAGAGAAGACTGAAATGTGAGTGCACAACACATACACTTACAGTAGAACATGCCAGGCACACAAAACACCCCCCTTTACCCCCCGATCCCCCCCGATCACCCCCTAATCACCCCCCCCCGTCACACTGACACCAAGCAGTTTTTTTTCTTCTGATTACTGCATGGTGTCAGTTTGTGACAGTTACTGTGTTAGGGCAGTTAGTATTAGCCCCCTGTAGGTCTAGGGTACCCCCCTAACCCCCCTAATAAAGTTTTAACCCCTTGATCACCCCCTGTCGCCAGTGTCACTAAGCGATCATTTTTCTGATCGCTGTATTAGTGTCACTGGTGACGCTAGTTAGGGACGTAAATATTTAGGTTCGCCGTAAGCGTTTTATAGCGACAGGGACCCCCATATACTATCTTATAAATGTTTTAACACCTTGATTGCCCCCTTTCAACACTGATCACAGTATAACTGTTACGGGTGACACTGGTTAGTTCGTTTATTTTTTATAATGTCAGGGCACCCGTCATTTATTACCGAATAAAAGTTTAGCCCCCTGATCGCCCGGCGGTGATATGCGTCGCCCCAGGCAGCGTCAGATTAGCGCCAGTACCACTAACACCCACGCACGCAGCATAAGCCTCCCTTAGTGGTAGAGTATCTGAACGCATCAATATCTGATCCGATCAGATCTACTAGCGTCCCCAGCAGTTTAGGGTTCCCAAAAACGCAGTGTTAGCGGGATCAGCCCAGATACCTGCTAGCACCTGCGTTTTGCCCCTCCGCCCGGCTCAGCCCACCCAAGTGCAGTATCGATCGATCACTGTCACTTACAAAACACTAAATGCATAACTGCAGCGTTCGCAGAGTCAGGCCTGATCCCTGCGATCGCTAACAGTTTTTTTGGTAGCGTTTTGGTGAACTGGCAAGCACCAGTGGCCTAGTACACCCCGGTCGTAGTCAAACCAGCACTGCAGTAACATTTGGTGACGTGGCGAGTCCCATAAGTGCAGTTCAAGCTGGTGAGGTGGCAAGCACAAGTAGTGTCCCGCTGCCAGCAAGAAGAAGACAAACACAGGCCCGTCGTGCCCATAGTGCCCTTCCTGCTGCATTTGCCAATCCTAATTGGGAATCCACCGCTTCTGCAGCGCCCGTACTTCCCCCATTCACATCCCCAACCAAATGCAGTTGGCTGCATGAGAGGCATTTTCTTTATGTCCTCCCGAGTACCCCTATCCAACGAACCCCCCCAAAAAAGATGTCGTGTCTGCAGCAAGCGCGGATATAGGCTTGACACCCGCTATTATTGTCCCTCCTGTCCTGACAATCCTGGTCTTTGCATTGGTGAATGTTTTGAACGCTACCATGCACTAGTTGAGTATTAGCGTAGGGTACAGCATTGCACAGACTAGGCACACTTTCACAGGGTCTCCCAAGATGCCATCGCATTTTGAAAGACCCGAACCTGGAACCGGTTACAGTTATAAAAGTTAGTTACAAAAAAAAGTGTAAAAAAAAAATATTGTTCTCTCTCTCTCTATTCTCTCTCTATTGTTCTGCTCTTTTTTACTGTATTCTATTCTGCAATGTTTTATTGTTATTATGTTTTATCATGTTTGCTTTTCAGGTATGCAATTTTTTATACTTTATCTTTACTTTATACTTTTTTTGTCTTCAGGTACACCATTCACGACTTTGAGTGGTTATACCAGAATGATGCCTGCAGTTTTAGGTATCATCTTGGTATCATTCTTTTCAGCCAGCGGTCAGCTTTCATGTAAAAGCAATCCTAGCAGCTAATTAGCCTCTAGACTGCTTTTACAAGCAGTGGGATGGAATGCCCCCCCACCCTCTTCCGTGTTTTTCTCTGGCTCTCCTGTCTCAACAGGGAACCTGAGAATGCAGCCGGTGATTCAGCCAGCTGACCATAGAGCTGATCAGAGACCAGAGTGGCTCCAAACATCTCTATGGCCTAAGAAACCGGAAGCTACGAGCATTTTAGGACTTAGATTTCGCCGGATGTAAACAGCGCCATTGGGAAATTGGGAAAGCATTTTATCACACCGATCTTGGTGTGGTCAGGTGCTTTGAGGGCAGAGGAGAGATCTAGGGTCTAATAGACCCCAATTTTTTCAAAAAAGAGTACCTGTTGCTATCCCCTATGATTGCTTTCATAGGGGATATTTACATTCCCTGAGATAACAATAAAAATGATTTAAAAAAAAAAAAATGAAAGGAACAGTTTAAAAATAAGATAAAAAAGCAAAAAAAAAAAAAAAGAAAAAAAAAAAGCACCCCTGTCCCCCCCTGTTCTCGCGCAAAGGCGAACGCAAGCGCCGGTCTGGCGTCTGGCGTCAAATGTAAACAGCAATTGCACCATGCATGTGAGGTGTCACCACGAATGTCAGAGATGCCTAAGATCATCTTTTTTATTTCATCAAACATTTGGGCAATATAGTGTGTTTTAGTGCATTAAAATTTAAAAAAGTGTGTTTTTTCCCCAAAAAATGCGTTTGAAAAATCGCTGCGCAAATACTGTGTGAAAAAAAAAAATGAAACACCCACCATTTTAATATGTATGGCATTTGCTTTAAAAAAATATATAATGTTTGGGGGTTCAAAGTAATTTTCTTGCAAAAAAAAAAAATCTTTTCATGTAAACAAAAAGTGTCAGAAAGGGCTTTGTCTTCAAGTGGTTAGAAGAGTGGGTGACGTGTGACATAAGCTTCTAAATGTTGTGCATAAAATGCCAGGACAGTTCAAAATCCCCCCAAATGACCCCATTTTGGAAAGTAGACACCCCAAGCTATTTGCTGAGAGGCATGTCGAGTCCATGGAATATTTTATATTGTGACACAAGTTGCGGGAAAGAGACAATTTTTTTTTTTTTTGCACAAAGTTGTCACTAAATGATATATTGCTCAAACATGCCATGGAAATATGTGAAATTACACCCCAAAATACATTCTGTTGCTTCTCCTGAGTATGGGGATACCACATGTGTGAGACTTTTTGGGAGCCTAGCCGCGTACGGGACCCCGAAAACCAAGCACCGCCTTCAGGCTTTCTAAGGGCGTAAATTTTTGATTTCACTCTTCACTGCCTATCACAGTTTCGGAGGCCATGGAATGCCCAGGTCGCACAAACCCCCCCCCAAATGACCCCATTTTGGAAAATAGACACCCCAAGCTATTTGCTGAGAGGTATAGTGAGTATTTTGCAGACCTCACTTTTTGTCACAAAGTTTTGAAAATTGAAAAAAGAAAAAAAAAATGTTTTTTCTTGTCTTTCTTCATTTTCAAAAACAAATGAGAGCTGCAAAGTACTCACCATGCCTCTCAGCAAATAGCTTGGGGTGTCTACTTTCCAAAATGGGGTCATTTGGGGGGGGTTTTGTGCCATCTTGGCATTTTATGGCCTTCAAAACTGTGATAGGTAGTGAGGAGTGAAATCCTCAAAATTGTCACCCTTGACGGTCAGCTGCATTTACAAAGCTCTAATGTTTTTTTTATTGTATTTTTATCTAGATAGTATTGCTGAAAAGGGATTGCTCCCTCTGCACAATCAACCACAGTTCTTACCAGTGACCAGCTCACTATATTATCCATATATTCTGATCCTTATGGTCTGCATGTGCTGTGAGACTTTTGTGTTTCAAGCCATTATCAAATTGGTTCTATCTAAGGTAATGATTTTTCACATAAATTTGGGAACAAAGCTGGATGTACTTTGCTTTCTTTTTGTGGCTAATTTTGAATTTATTTTGTATTATTTGAAGGACTATTTTAAGACTTTATATTCCCCTGTGGTCACATCAAGACAAGGAAACCCTTTACGTATGAGAGCCCCCCAGTTGAAAATTGGTAGCAGGTTATCAGCTAATTCAATCACTTATGCAGGATTGATGTATTACAGCCTGGTAAGATTTGTAAAGCAAAAAATCTTTTTATATGTTTTTCGGTATATATTTATCTCTATGTTATTATTTTTCTGTACAATCTTTATTTCGTTATTTGAATCAAACATCATTAGATGCATATTGTGCTTTGCTAATCAGCATGATAAAAAACTCTTTATGATGATATATGTATTGATCGTTGCTATTTTCCTATTGTTTAGAGTCCACTACAATCATTGCCTTTAAACTCCTGAAGAAGCTCGTATTAGAGCGAAACATGTCGAGCGGCAGATTGTCATGGAATCATTTAAGTAGTTTCATCCTGTTACACCTTTCAATGTGACTGTTTTGGTGGATTTATACTTATGTTCAAGCTTTTTTATGATGTTGTCTCATCTCTTTGGGGCACAGATATTTTAATTTATGATTTAATAAAAATATAGATTTTATATATTATGATTGTATAGACTTATTGATTTTTGATCATACTGTTTATTTAAATAGCACCTTAAAAGTCCCTGGGGAAACCCCCCCTCCCCCTTTTTTGGAAAATTAGCCTTTACTGCTATTTACATTTAATTATGGGATGTGGTGCTTTCTGGTGACTATCTCTGCCCTTTCTAGTTCATTACTGTTTACATGCACACACACGACCTATCTGCACATTTGCATTTGCATGTATTTTTATTTATTTTTTTCATTTATTGCTATCACAAGGGGCTAACAATCTTTGGGCACGTGATAGGTACTCTTTATAGTGACATCAAAGGTCTATTAGATCCCCAATGTCTCCCCTGCCTAAACATACCTAATCAGGCACAGATTAAGCTTGGGATAAAGGTTTTACATGAATAAATACAAGCTGATCATTGTAAGCACCCCTATCAGTAGTAAATGGTTTGTTCTAACCCTCTGACTGCCACTTTTGCTGGACAGCTTGAACTGTTAAAAATAAATGAAGCAAAGTTACAGAGGGAACTCAGAAAAACAAAATGCTGCAGACTGTATCATATATGTCATTTTTTTATTTGGCCTATAGTTCAATTTTACCACTAACCAGAGAGAAAAAGGATTGAATGAGTTGGGGCAACTCTATTAAAACAAGGCAGATTTTGTGGGCACAACACGAGGCAGTAATTTATAAAAATATAAACATTTATTATTAAATAAATTAAAATGACATTTAACAAACAGGAACACCCTACTGAACCGACAGGGTCAACAGATACAGGATAGGATAGACATGGGAGTATGGATCCCAATATTAGTAATATCCATGTGGACACACGATACTGTACAGTATATGTCAATAGGTAGAGTCCATAAACTTCTCCATGCCTTCTTGTCAACGTGTTTCACTATTTTTTTTTGCTTCCTCGGGACATTACTGGGTAGGTGCTGATGAGCCTCAGAATAAGGTACAGGGGAACACCACACACAGATTCGGGAGACCAGGATCATTCCTTCCCGCCAAACGAATTAGCAATAGAACCAGCGGGGACACCCGTGGTATTAACCTTCTTTGGAAAAGATTCTCATATCCCACTTGGGACTTTATGGGCGTGGTTGTACAATTTTGAACCCCCCTGAATAGGAGGAAGTCCTGGATACATATAAATAAGGCCCCATTCATATATTAAGCTAAGGATTGGGATTGTATTCGGGTGGATACATTTGGGCCTTCCCTCCCTCCTTTGGGGGCAATTATATTAATCCCTCTTGATATTGATGGGTATGCCGGATATACAGACTCTTTTTTTTACTTATACAGTATAACCTATTTTGATTGAATCTATCTATTTATCAAAGTAAAAAAAGAGTCTGTATATCCGGTATACAGGGGGGTTTAGAATTGTACAACCACACCCATAAAGTCACAAGTGGGATATGAGAATATTTTCCAAAGAAGGTTAATACCACGGGGGTGTCCCTGCTGGTACTGTTGCTAATTCATTTGGTGGGAAGGAATGATCCTGGTCCTGAATTTGTCTTTGTGTGGTGTTCCCCTATACCTGGTTCTGAGGCTCATCGGCCCTACCCAGTAATATCCCGAGGAAGCAAAAAAAAATAGTGAAACACGTTGACAAGAAGGCATGGATACATTAGTAATGTCCTGAGGAAGCAAAAAAATATGTGAAACGCGTTGACAAGAAGGCATTGAGAAGCATATGGACTCTACCTATTGACATATTCTGTACAGCATCTTGTGTCTACATGGCTATTATTAATATTGAGATCCATACTACAATGTCTATCCTATTAGATGTCTGTTGACCCTCTCAGTTCAGTAGGATGTTCCTGTTTATTACAAAATAGTTTAAAATGACACTTAATAAAGATGTATACTTTTATAAATTACTGCCTCATATTGTGCCCACAGAATCCGCCTTTTTTTTATAGAGTTGCCCCAACTCATCTAACCCTTTTCCTATAATTATTGAATGGTGGCATAGTGGGGGGGTCTCCCCTTTCTAACCGCTAACCATTTTTTTTCTTCTAGCTTTGGATGGAACAGGTGCAGTTAGCTTGCTTGTAAGTAGCTCTATTGCCATTTTGGCACGGAAAGGGGAAGATTGTAAGCAGCTGCTAGCAGCCCTTTTAGAGAACCCCCTCCTGTAGTGATGCCATGGGTAGAGCTAGTGCTCATATAAAAGTATCTGTGGGTGGGGCCCAGGTCAGAGTGGGGTATGGGAGCAGTTCACCCCTAAGCAGCAGCATTAAATTCAGCTTAGAAGGAGAGGGTCGAGGTGCCCAGCTGGGCAGCATCAACAAGTGGAACAGAAGGACTTTTTTTCAGAAGCAAGTGGAGTCACTTTGACACTCCTGACTCTCAGATCTGGGTTTGTGGCTTGGTGCATAGAGGCCTTGCGGCCCAGAACTGAGGAGCTTTGGGGGGAGCTGTTATGGAAGCTTGGAAAGATGAGTAACCTTATGAAAAATGTTCTGTGCGGTCAAGATGTCATTAGTATATTGCTGGTGTTCTTCACCGACTCTGTCAGTGATTAGATGAATATGTAATGCTGTGTCGGAGACAAACAGTACCGTATTTGCCGGCGTATAAGGTGGCTGGGCATATAAGACGACGGCCTAATTTTCGATTGAAAACGTTGGTTTTGTGCTATACTCACTATATAAGACGACCCCCTTGTGCGGTAATACCGTATGTTCAGAAACTACGTTGGTACAGGGTAACATCCTGTCTCACAGTATACATACAGTATACCGCCCTGAGCCAATCACGGTGAGCTATGCATTCTATTATTGAATACAATGCCTGCACGGATTGGCGGAGGCTGTAACATCATCAGCCCGTGCCTCTGACTCTCACAGCCAAACCGAGCAGGCTACTGTATGTAGCCTGCTTAGATTGGCAGAGGTTGTTACCCCAATCCGAGCAGGCTCTGTATTCATTAATAGAATACATCGCTCGCCAGGATTGGCTCAGTGGTGTATACTGTATGTATACAGTATTACCACACACTCAGCGAGCATCTGGAGGGCTTAACATCCAGCGAGCGGCTGGCATATGACAACCTCAGCTTTATACCCGGTGTATAAGACGACCCCCGCTTTTTGCTTGTTTTTTTTTTTACTGTAAAAGGTCGTCTTATGCGCCGGTAAATACGGTATATGAGAAGAGTTGCAGTAAAGTGATGAAATGCATTTAAGAATGAACATTCCTTTATTTTAACAATGGGCCTTTGGTCAGAGATGTCATGAGTGGGCCTATGGATGGGGGAATTGTGTTCAAGATGGTGAAATCAAAATTCCAAAAGATAGGTGGGGTCTCCATCCAAGAAGTAGCGGGACGGGACCTATGACAGCATGGCACCAATTGCTGTTTAATCCAGGTCGCCGACATGGGGAATGTAGCAATATCTGTCAGACGCTTTACTTCTGCCTACAATGTATTTTTTCCTCTATTCAGAAGGAGAAAAAATGAACAAGGGTGGGTTTTACTGACTGATCACTGTGACAGCCAATCATAGGCTATCAAAGTGATCATGTGATTGGGAGTTGGGTCTCCTGGCTCCCAATTATTTATACAAGATCAGGAGCTGTTGGTAATGGCTTAGCCTCTGTGCTGGGGTCAGGCTCCCAGCAAAAAATGCCAGTGCACATATATGCAGCACCTTAGAAGGAGTCCCCCATCCGTGATGCTGCAGGTCTGTTATAACCCTAAGAATTAGCACAAAATAACACAGATGTGTTCTCACCTAAAACTGCTGGAAGTGTTACACTGACACAGACTTGGCATGCTGCACATAGCTAGAAAATTGTTCTAATTCTAGGTTCACTTTAATAGGTTATATGATGGGAAACCAAAAACTGCACAGGCACCAGAATTTACACAGTCAAATCCAGATAGTGACCCTAGAAGATGTCTGGGGAATGCTGGTGCTCTTCTTCTTCTTCTGGAGAGAAAAGCAAATTAAAGGGGGGGATGTGTTACTGGGATCTCTGTGAGAGGTAATAAATACCTGGAAGGGTTACACTGACATGTTAGCATGCTACAATGAGCGTGAATATTATTCTAATGCTAGGTCCACTTTAACGATGAGCTTCACTGCTGAATAAAAATCAATATATTTTGTGGTACATCACTCTGCGAGAATAGCTAGTTTAGGTCCTACTGTTGCTTCATCTATGATATGGTCATGCCTCGACACTGAGACCGTTTTTTTATTGTCTTGATGTTTATAATTTCTTATTTACATACATACGTGTCAGATTTTGTGTACGACTGTAATAAAAATGTAAATAAATAGTAATAAAAAAAACATATACCGCATTTATTGACGTATAACACGCACTTTTTTCCCCTTAAAAACAGGGAAAAATCGTGTGTGCGTGTTATATGCCGATCCCCCGCCGATTGTGAGCCTTTTGGAGGCTCTCGCTGGCTTTCGGCTTCTCTCAGCAGCTATCGCCCATTCTCGGCAGCTTTCGGCCGCTCTCGTCGGCTTTTGCCCATTCTTGGTGGCTCTCGGCGGCTCTCGGCCACTCTCGGCGGCTTTCGGCCATTCTCGCTGGCTTTCGGCCGCTCTCGCCGGCTTTTGCCCATTCTCGGCAGCTCTCGGCCACTCTCGCCGGCTTTTGGCCATTCTCGACGGCTTTCGGCTGCTCTCAGCGGCTTTCGGCCATTCTCGGAGGCTCTCGGCCACTCTCGGCTGCTTTCAGCCATTCTCGGCGGCTTTCGGCCATTCTCGGCGGCTCTCACAGTCCCGTGTGAGCCGCCGAAAGCTAAGTGCATCCGAAAGCCACCGAGAACGGCCGAAAGCCACCGAGAGTGGCCGAGAGCTGCTGAGAATGGCCCGAGAGCCACCGAGAACGCCGGCGCCATTTTCAAATGAATTTCTGCAAACGAAGGGCAAGGCTACAGATGGACACTGACAAGGCTGCAATGGGGGACAAGATTACAGATGGACACTGACAAGGCTGCAATGGGAGACAAGGCTGTAATGGGAGACAAGGCTGCAATGGGGGACAATGCTGCAATGGGGGACAAGGCTGCAATAAGGGACAAGGCTACAGATGGACACTGACAAGGCAGCAGATGGACACTGATGAGGCTGCATTGATGGGCATTTAAATGTAAGTTTTTTCCTTAAACTTCCCTCCTAAAAGTTTTTTTCCTTAAAATTCCCTCCTAAACTTGGGGTGCGTGTTATACGCCGGTGCGTGTTATACGCCGATAAATACGGTATCTACCAATAAGTCAAGGATTGTTTTCTTTCAAATCAAAGGAACACTAAAGGTTCGGGTTTTTAAATAACAAACATGTCATACTTACCTCCACTGTGCAGCTCGTTTTGCACAGAGTGGCCCCGAACCTCCTCTTCTGGGGTCCCTCGGCGGCTCTCTCGGCTCCTCCCCGCATCAGATAACCCCCTGGGAGAAGCGCTCTCCATAGACGCCAAATGCAGGACTCGGCCCCACCCCCCGGTGGACGCATCATTGGATTTTATTGACAGCAGCAGGATCCAATGGCTGCGCTACTATCAATCTATCCAATCAAGAGCCGAGAACCCCCTGCAGAGAGAGAGTGCGTCCCTGTGGGACAAGTTAGAGTGTTCAGGTAAGTAAGACAGGGGAAATGGACAAGTGTTTTTTCACCTTAATGCATAGGATACATTAAGGTGAAAAAAACATGAACCTTTAGTGTCCCTTCAAAGTCTTCCCCGTTGTCATTATTTTTAAAGCCACCATTCTGGGTTCAGGAGCTGGCTGTAGTGCCATGATCAATCTCTGCCAACCTCCAACTGGTTATGCATGGGATGCACCAACTGGATAAGACTCTCCCGAAGCCTCCTTGGAAGTGTGATGTGATTCCAGAGGCTGCTGGTGGGAAGGGGGGGTGTACCCTACAGATTACCATCCTAGCCTAGGTGAGGAAGTGGGAACAAGTACCTGCTGGAAAAATAAGTACATGCTACCCCCCAAAAAAAAGTTTTCAAATGTGTAAAAAGGAGGGCCAAGATTATACAACCACTAAAAGGTGAGTGAAGGTTCACTTTACCAGGTTATGAAGGTGTTGAGAAAAAAAAAAGGCATACACACATGTATTGGCAAGCGTTTTATTTTTCATATCTCATATTTCACAGTGGATAGATACATTGGTATGATTAGATCAGTTTATTCTAACGCACTGTAATTATTCAGTTAAAATGTATTGTAATAGGAAAATGCTTATATAAAACATACTATATAAACTCTAAGCATATAAACAAGAACAGCCATGTGCGTTAATGATCTGCTAATACACACATATCCAATTGTAATCTCATATTATGTGTTGATTTAATTATTAAGACATGCACAAAAATAATTGTCAGCATTTGCATAGGTGTGATCATTTGATTTGTAATATTAGCAAATACATAGACATTTCATGTTAAAATCAGGATCAAAGTCTTCATATATAGTAGTCATGTAAAAGCTGCTTTAGGTTTTTTGGTAGTGCCACATAAGCTGAGCAACATAGTACAGTACTTTAAAGAATATCATACAAATCATAAAATATATTCTAGGAAATTCAACTTTTCATTCGATTTTTCAATTGAACTATTGCAAAATCATGAAAGGAAGTCTTCTGTTAGAAGCCACATTATACAGCCAAAGGTATGTGCCTCCTCCCCAAAAAAATAACAAAATGGTTCAGGTTTTTCCAATGAAGGTATCTGTTATTAATAATAAATCATACAAAGACATTGTAGACAATCGTGCTCTTCCAACCCTTGTGGTAACAGTTTGGAGAAGACTTTTTTCTATTCCAGCATGACTGTGCCCCTGTGTACAAAGCCAGATCCATAAAGACATGGTGTGACCAGTTTGGTGTGGAGGAACTCGAGTGTCCTTCACAGAGCCCTGACCTCAACCCTACTGAACACTTTTGGGATAAATTGGAACGCTGGTGGTGAGACAGGTCTTTTCATACAACATCAGTACCTGACCTCACAGATGTTCTTTTTGATGACGGGGGTTCTAGCCTTCCCCCGTACTTCCAAACTTGTGGCAACAGCCTTGTAAATGTCCTTTTAAGTTCCAGAATGACTGCACAATTCCAGCAACAAAAAGACATATTTTGACCAGTTTGGTGTGAAGAAACATGAATGTCCTGCAGAGAGCCCTGACCTCAACCCTACTGAACACCTTTGGGATGAATTGGAACAACGATGGTGAGCCAAGTCTTCTCATCCAACATCAGGACCTTACAAAAGGGCACAAATTCCCACCGATACCCTCTAAAATCTTGTGGAAAGTTTTCCCAGAAGAGGGGAAAGGGGAAAACTTCTTCTCATGGTGTTGTACTAGAATATCCAACAAACTGATATAGGTGTTGTTATCAGTATTCCACAAACTTTTTGTCCATATAATGTATAATGAATTTCACATTCTCAACCACTTCAGCCCTGGAAGAATTTACCCCCTTAATGGCCAGAGAATTTTTTACGATATGGCATTGCGTCGCTTTAACTGACAATTGAGCGGTCGTGTGACGTTGCACCAAAACAAAATTGACGTCCTTTTTTTTCCCACAAATAGAGCTTACTTTTGGTATTATTCGATCACCTCTGCAGTTTTTATTTTTGTAGGGGCGCCTTGAGGACTGGAGTTGAGAAACACTGGTATAACCATTAGATGATTGATATACATTTTAATTGTGTCTTGTCACATATTGAAGGTTTTCTGGAGACTTTTCTTTGCAATCTCCCTGGTCAGACTGTTCCATTCTTCAGGATAGTCAGCTGGTTTAGCATTATACTCTGCTGCAAACTGCCTATTGTACTCTTTGAGAATGAACTTCCAGTAGTCAGAAGCTTCTATACTCTCATCAGGTTGAATTTTCCAGTCTGGGTAGAAATCTCTATAATCCTTGTAGGGATGATATTTCTCACCTGTAAGCTCATTCTTAAATGCTGCATTGCCAACCACTAGGGTAGAACAAATATCATGACAGAGAACTTCTGTTGCGCTCCATCTGTAACGTCCTAGTCCTTGTGGGCGATGTACGGATGCAACGTGCTCCTTATGGTCCGTCCCTCCAGCCTCACAGGGGACTTTGCAGAAAGGACATTGCTTCCCGCACCCAAACACCTTCTTGAACAGTTCATCCTGAGGCTTCACTTTAAGTTTGGAAAGAACATTTTCTGTACTCAGAGATTTCAGTTCTGCTCGGATCTCGTCTTCTGTATCATTTAGACTGATCCTCATGTATTCAATAAAGTCTTCAATAGTTGCTGAATTTTCAAAAATGATTGCCTTCATTGTCTGGTGTGACAATACCAGATCACTGTTCAATTTCTCACACAGATGGGACAAAAAATCTGAAACATCTCGAAGGTTTAAAGTTGGGGGATTTTTGAGACTGGATCTGACTCGTTCCATGATATCAGACAGAATTCTGTCTTGTAAAGTACTGATATTTTTATATTCCTGTACAATATAGTTAGTTATCCAGGATTTTACAAAGTTTTTATAGTCACTTGAGTATTCCACATAATTTTTGAAATTGTTTTCCTCCAGGAGACTCTCTAGAACTGTGAACTGGAAAAACATTCTAGAGGTATATTTTTCAGAACCTTTGCTATTTGTGATGTCATCTACCACTTCTATTCCCAGTTTTCTGTAAATATGATCAGTTAGCGATGGTTTAAAACAATTCTTGCAGATCCGATCAGCGAGGCTCTTGCTTTCATTTTTCTTCTGAAAAACATTTTTGAATGTATCAAAGTATAGTGGCTTCAGTGAATTGAGCCTAGCATGGGGGTCATTCTTTTGTAAAAAATTCAAATGCATCGTCTGAAAATCAGCAAGAACGTGTCCCAAAACGTTCAACTTCAAGTCTAATTCATCAACAGCTGAAAAATAATTCTTTGCATCATCATTTTTACAATTTTCATCAATGATCTTCAATATTTCTCTACAGTATGTGTCATCATAGTCTGCATCTTTTTGTGTTTGTTTTTTTGAATACTTAATACATTTACGCAACACACTCTGGAAAAAATCTTCATATCGAAATTTCCCTTTCCATCTCCTATATGCTTGGTTAAATTGATTAAAAATTGAGTATGCATGATGATATAATGATGGATTCTGCCGCTCCTTGGGTTTGGGAAAATGTTTTATGTTCTGTAATTTTTCATTAGCACCAGAACCTCTTTCTTTCATGTCCTTGGTGAGCACTAGTAACATCTCTCCCTCAATGTCACGCTCTGGTCGATGATTTACCTCTAGATCTTTGGCTGCATTTTTCCAGATTGTTTCAAGTTCCTCTTCCAATTCAGCATCGTTTGGCTCATGTTTTTTCTTTCTACAATCTTCTATAAGGTTGTAGACCTTCTGTTCAATTCTTTCGATGTGCTGACTATATAGAAGGTCTATCCTGATTTGTTCTTTTTGGATCTGAATAGTTTTGTTAAGTTTGTTGATTGAAGAGTTTTCAAGACTTTTTCTCAGGTTCTGAGCACTGATCTCGAAGTCTGTTTTGTATTTTATTAATTGGGCACCATCTGTTTCTTTACTAAAATACTCTTCCAACCAAGCTAAAATCTTTTTCTCCTCTCTTGTGAGAAGAATTTCTGCTTCTTTATTACATTCATTGGCTTTAGCTTCCAGTGTTTCATCAGACTGATTCTTGAGCAGTGTCTCAGATTTAGTGAACCATTCATGCATCACTTTATTGAATTTCCACTCACGTTCAGAATATCTTTTAGATAACTGGTTGTAGGCTTTTGCTATCACGCTGTTTCTGAAACTAAATATGAAGTTTTCATGTTTTACTGCACTCCACAAGTCAGATACCCATGAAATGAATTCATTAATGTGTTGTGTTTTATTATGTCTGTCTTTCATGAACTTTAGTAGTTTTTGTTTGAGTTCATTGACATTTTCACTGTATGCACTGTTGACTGAAGCCATTGGTGGGACTCCATGCCACAGACCAGCAATGTAACAGTTGTCATGATCTAGGTCATACTGCATGATATCAGAAAAATAGTTAAACTGAGTCTTGTTCTCCATAGCTGCCACAGTTCTGGTCATTTCATCTAACTGGTCCATCAGCTTCTTCCTACCCCTCATGTTCATTAGTGGAGCTGATACGTCACTCACATTCTGATGTACAAATTGGCAGTTGGGTTTTTTGCCAATTTCTTTCATCCTAAGAAAAGCATGGATGACAATTTGTAAAATATCTTTCATTTCTGTTGTATTTTCCATGGACATGTTAATTAAGGTGATGTCACTCAATCCAATCACTAGTGTCGCCAATTCATTATCATGTTCATAGCTGCCATCAAGGGAATCCAACTCTGGAGCTTTCAGTCCTTCAGTGTCAATCACCAAAATGAACTCACAGCTTAAATAGTCCTGGAAATTTTCCTTCACTCTCAGAAGAGTCATGAAGGCTCCTCGTGTACATCGTCCGCTGGCCACCGGGAACTGCAATCCAAACATGGTGTTCAGAAGGGTGGATTTCCCTGTACTCTGCACCCCAAGAACTGTTATTACTCTCAGTCTGCTTTTTCCTTTGACTTTCCTGTCTAATTCTCTCAGTACATCTTTTATCCATTGTAAGGGAATTCTAGAGGCTTCTCCATCTATAAGCTCCAGAGGAAATCCATCCAACAGAAGATCTGCAGCTATTTCAGGAAGATATTCAAAGTTTATGTCTGTTGATTTGCCCTTTTTTCCCATGGAATGCCAGGCTTCATAGAACTGACCCACTTCTCTCAGAAAGTGCTCAATACCCAGAGAACTGTCAGATATCCTCTGATCTAACTCGGTCAGCTCTTTCTGCTTGCCAGCTAAATTACATATTTCTTTATACCGAGCTTGTAAAGGGTAAAGGCATTCTCGTGCCTCAACATCAAGATGAAATTTTAACCACTGTAAAAAATAGAACTTTTCCGATCTATTTGTTGATGTAATTGCATTTACAAATTTGGATATTCCACTTGGAATGTCACAATTCCATTGTTCTTGTCTTATTAAGTTACACTGTTTTCTGAGATTAGATTTGTATTTCTCCCCATTACAATTCCCTTGTCCCTTCATTTGGCACATCTCCTTTTCTAATTTGGCCATTTCTTTCAGTGGCTTTGCTTGTAGTTTCATTGTATATTTTTTATATTGCACAACATCTTTTATCTCATCTGTTATCTCTGTTGCTTTCAGTTTTGCTTTCTGACATTCTTCAAAGTCCTCATCTATCCGGATCCCATGTCTGGAGGCTTGATTGGCCATATTTTCTAGACTGAGAGTTTTGATGTTATTTTGAACTATTGACAGAAGTGATGAATAAAGCTTCAAACCAGCTGTTGTCTCATTTGTACTTCTTGGAATCAATAAAATATTGTCTTGGGTTAAACTTAGCACAGGTGCCAAGAGCTTTAGTCTTTCTTCTGTGTCCTCCATCATTCTGTTGTCCTCTGGGATAATAATCAAGAGATATTTTGTATCATGGCTGTTATACTTCGTTAACAGCTCACACTGGTCCTTACTGATACCTTCTGTAAGAATCACAACGACTGATGAGATTTCTGTCAGAAAGTTGAACTGCTTCACATTAGACTCAAGATTTCCTCGAAGATTTGTAAAAGCCACAGGCTCTGGAAATTTACCTTTACCACCAGGAAAATACCAGGAAATTTCCACCAACCCATCTGATATTTTCCTTGCAGCATTTCCACCTTCCATATCCCTGTGGATAAAATGTTCATGTTGGTGTTGTGATGTGCCCAGAAGCTGATTTAAAACTTTTGACTTGGATAGCCTACAATTCCCCAGTCTTACAAGTGAGATAGTTGGCGTTGGAACATTAACCAAGCTGTTCTCTATAACTCCCTTGTTATCTTTTAATGACTGAGGTCTCCATTTCTTTACTATGCCCCTCATCGCCCACAGCATGAAAGTGCATTCTGGGCCATCAACATCAGGCAGCAGCAGAGGGACAGCAAACTGACACATTGACATTTTAGACATCATTTCTTGTTGCAGGAAATGGTCTGAGCAATGAAAGGCAGCAGAAACCACATCAAGAGGGTGGATGTAACTGAATAAGTCACTTTGAATAAGACACATTAAACTGCCATCCCGATTATTCTCACTCTCCGCTGGTTTCATAAAAAGACTGTTTATGTTTCTGGCTTCCCCATTAAGTGACATCAACCTTCTTACAAAATACCATAATGCGTTTTCATCACAAGGCTCATCTGTCATCAAACTTTCTGGACTAATTTCAAGAACTTTCTGTAGGGTCAGTTTTAAGGTTTGCTTAGTGTCAATCTTCATCATTTCCAGCAGCTCCTTGAAGATAATTTCTTTCTCTAGAAATAATTATAAACAGATGTGATTATCCTCAATAATAAAATTACAAGAACATTTACACACGATATTATGAGTTGCAGATTGAACCATTTGCTAATAGAAACACTAAATCTTAAACTGTGTGTTCCATATAGTATTATAGAGATCCCCAAAACCCCATTTCCTAGTGAGGTCACTAGCGAGGTCTTCCTACCATGGAAAGAAACAGCAAGGAATTCTTCATCCCACTGATTACAAATGATGGGGCATTACCGTTCCTCAGATACAAATGCAGGGCTATTCTTCAACTCATTGACCATCAACCATGGATCATTTTACCCCCTCCCATAAAAATGCCAATGCATGGTCATATTTACTTTTATTTAAACTAACATTGGAGCAGACTGAAGATGATGGGCCATTCTTCCTCATAGTGACACCAATGTCATGGCAATCTTTCTCTCATGGATACCAACACCAGAGCATTCTTTCTCCCACAGACACTGACTCTGGGCTTTTTTCATCCGATGAAGACTCCTTCCATGGACACGGGAGAGGTCTTTTTCACTTGAACACAATCACCATTGCATTTTTACTTCCCCACACACCTATGCCAGGGCATTCTGCAGCCTACTGATCACAAATGATAGGACTTTCTTCCATTCTCGAACATAAATTCAGCGGCATTTATCATCCCACTGACCATCTCCCAAAAGCAGCAATAATGGGACAATTTTCCTCACACTAATACTGATGGTAGGGCCTTCTTGATACACTGACCACTGACAAAAGAGAATACCTACTTCCACAGACTCAGACCTCAGAGCATTATTTCTCCCATGGGCATTCTTCCCTCCACAGATTCCTTCCCCCACCACAACAGGGATTTTTTTCTTCATCAGACACAATAATTGCTAGGCCATTCTTCATCACACCAACCAACAACACTCAGGCAAATATATAAGGCCACATGCACTCGACATGGGGATGGTCTGCCTGGGGGGGACCCCCCGATGTTGATGAGGAAAAGAGCCTCTTGCCCTGCAACCCTTGCCCAGCTGTTGTGAAAGTCTGCTTGTAGGGGGTTTATCGAAATTTGGAAGCCTCCCTAAAAAAACAGGGGAGCTCCCAGATACCACTCCCCCCCTCCACAGGAAAAGGTAAAGGGTACCTCCACATATTCGGAAAAAAAAAGAAAAGAAAAGTAAATGGACACACAGGCACACTTTGACAAGTCCTTTATACAAAAAAGTCCATAGTCAATTATGTCATCCAGAAATGCAGACCCCCATCAATCACAATGAACAGTCATCCTGTGTAGCTGTTCACCTGTTAGTTGGCTCCACAGCGGTCTGGATCTCTGTGGCTGCTCATCCACTCTCCCTTCCTGGGATTGTTGTGTGATGAAGTGGGCTTGCTTGCTTTGGACTATATATGCTTTTTATATCACCTTTGTAAATATATACTATTTCATTGTTTCAATAAATACTACACTAGAGGCCTGCACTGTCTTCCCTGGTTTGTGTTTTACAGGTGGATTTCCCTGTTCCTGAGGTCAGCGGCATTCCTCTTAGTGTCTAGTTGCTCTTTGTCTATTGTATTAGGCTACCCACTCATGCTGTTTTATTCCATTTTATATTGATTTATACCGTGTCTTGTTTTATACATTTTACCTATTTACATGATTTAAATAGTGTTTCATGGGCACTATGGCTCATCCTAGGGGGAGTGTAGTGCTGTGAACCAAGTGCCATTTTTGGGACAAGCCATAGGTTAGATTTACGCTTTACCCAATGGCGTCCCTGGGGGGGGGCAGAGGGGGCCCTGACCCCCCAACATTATGCTGTGCCCCACCATGTGCCCCCCCAAAAAAAAATTATTATTTTTTTTACAAATAATCAATGTCTAAGAGGGAGAGAGTCCCCAGTCAGCTCCTGCGGGTGATTCCTCCCCCCTCCTCTGCTCGCTGACACTGCATAATGCGAACGCTCACACAACCACGGCCGCCCGATCTGCTCCTTCACCTGCATCCTCATTGGCAGGACTCTCAGTTACTGAAAAAACAGACTGAATTTCTCCCATCCTTAGGACAGGAGAACCAGCCTGTAAATTCCAAGAGATGCCAGACCAGCGCTGTCAATAGCAGGGGCAGGACAGCAAGAGGAGGCTGGGGAACCCCACAGTGGCAGAACACCAGGGCCCCGGTGGCAAGACAACCTTTGCAACCCTGATAGTTCTCCCACTGCTTTGGACCCTTATATTTTCTTGGTATGCTGCTGACATATATCTCTTGTTTTCTGCCACCCTGGGGGGGGGCCCAATACAGTAGGAAGGGAGCTCACTGCAGAACATGTAAAAGGGCCCGTTGTGGGGTCGTAGTAAAGGGCTCCAGGATATATATATATATATATATATATATATATATATATATATATATATATATATATATATATGTATTCTATAGTTGCACCCCTACTTTTGTCCCTGCCCCCCATGTGCCCCCCCTAAATTTGAAAGCTGGAGACGCCACTGGCTTTACCTGGTCAGTGATGACACTGAGGACCCCAGGTGCTCTCATCAACCAAATACAGTCATGTCTACATTTAGTCAATGGCGTCACTGGGTATACCTACCTGACCCTTTGTTTACATTCAGCCGTCAGCTAGGGAGCTGCCATTCATGGCAAGTAGTCATCAAATGTGAATCATGTCAGTGGACACCATTCATTATAATTGATTCTACATTACTGGATCATGTGATTATCTGCTGCACGATTCTGGCCAAAATGAGAATCACAATTTTTTTGCTTAGAATAAAGATCACGATTCTTGCGGCGTAAAATCTTTCAAATCTTTCACATTATACAAAAAAATTTGGGCTAACTTTACTGTTTTTTTTTTTTTGTTTTTTTTTTAATTCATTAAAGTATTTTTTTTTTTTCAAAAAAATTGCATTTGAAAGACCGCTGCACAAATACAGTGTGACATAAAATATTGCAACAACCACAATTTTATTCTCTAAGGTCTACTAAATAAAGTATATATATATATATATATATATATATATATATATATATATATATATGTATATATATATATATATATATGTATGTATATATAATGTTTGGGGGTTCTAAGTAATGTCTAGAAATTTCTAGGAAAAAAAAATGATTTTAACTTGAAAACAACAACTGTCAGAAAAAGGTTTAGTGTTTAAGTGGTTAAACGTTCCTAATTTACATACAGAAGTCTATTCCTTTGATGTAAAAGACAAATTGATACAATGTTTAGACTTAACATTCCACTGATAGAACGTTTTAAATCTTGGCAAACTGCTCAGACTTTGACTTTTGATGGCTGAGAGCAGAGAGAAAATTCTCTGCATACCAAAGATCGGGAAGATCGGGATATACTTTGTCAAGATCAGAAGACTGCTCTGAGCATTATTAATTACTACGCATTTGGGGCAATTTGTTAGCTTTACACACACACACACACACACACACACACACACACTCCATGTTAAAACTGGCATTGTTTGTTAGAAAATTACTTAAACCCCCTAAATAATTATGTATTTTTTTAAAGTGGAGAATAAATGGTGGTAGTTTCAATTTTTTTATGTTGCATGATATCAGTGCAAATGCCTATTTTCAGTAAACAATACTTTAAAATATAGTTTAGCGCACACAAACACAATAAAATTCCCACTTTTTTATATATATATAGAAGATGAGGTTGGGCTCAGTAAATAGGTACCAAATGAGTCAAGCCTTAAATCTGCATGCCTGTGAAATCATTTAGGTCATCAGTTTAGAGTTAATTGTGAATTATGGCCCTAGAAATATTGCTCTCCCTACAATGTTCACAATGATGCCTCACATAATCACTGTTTACATGCACATGCACGGTCTATGATCACATTTGCATTTATGTGTGTGAACAAGGTGATGGGGTTGCGTTTACATTTTTTTATTTTCTTGTAATTTATTTTTGAACCATATTTTTTTTACTTCATTGCTATCACAAGGTCGGAAACAAACTGCTGTATGATAGAATGTACATTGAACAGGTTCTCTTTGAGGATAAATTGGTGGTTTATCAGACCCCTAGTTTCACCTCTGTCCTCCACTGCAGCTGATCACGTACAGATTGTTTATGATCTGTTGCTTCTCCTGCCACAGTAGCAAGATGATGACAACTTTGAACCAAAGAGGTAAATAAATGCTTGTACCTTCTGGATGTTCCCAGAGTTACTCCTGTTCTCTATCCTGAAGCAGTTTACTGCTGTCCCAGGCTCCCTGGAGGAATGAGAACCATGGTGGGTGGGTGGCAGCAAGATGAAGAGAGGGGATGGCACGTTTACACTGCAGTAAACATGATTGGTTTGCTCTAAATCCACCCAGATCATTTTTACTGAAAAGAGTTGGCCGAGAACCACAGCACAACTGCAGCCAGTCACTTGCAGTCCAATTACATTTCTATACATTTTATGGATGACAAGTGTTTAAAATTGCTGCTCTCTGACAAGGAATTTTTTTAAACTTCTTTTTTGATTTGATGTCTTTCAGGACACTGCCCAGCTCCCCATGCCCTTTAGTGGAGATTTTATTTCCCATCAGCCTAGAAAATGTCCATTGATGATTTCTTAGATTAGTCTACCATTGATTTGACTTTGTATTTGGCATCCAAACTTAAGTCAAGTTTAAAGAACAAGCCAAACCCAGGGACATCCAGCTCATCATTACTCCTCATTCAGGTTACATGTATGGTGTTGCCACTGTTCAAAGAGATGACCAGAATGGTGAACTGTGACAAGGCAGGATTAGTGACATGATTCTTTTCATGTTTCCACTGGATTATACACTACATGGTGTACTAAACTGGCAGCAGGGGGAAGAGAAGGGCTTCCTGCTCTCTTCGGGCCTGCTTTATCCTGGCTCTCTGCCTGTAAGGCACCGCCAGTCACCAGAGAAGCATTAGGGGGAGGAAGGTTTGGGATCCAGTGGTGAGGAGGAGGAAGATATTAGGCAGGCCCCCAGGGGTATGTTTCACCCCTCCAAAACATTGGGAGCTGTACTTGGTTGGGGTGAGGCGGTTGAGAATTCCATTGCCTTCAGTTGGGCTCATTCATATTGTAGTGCTTTTACCCTGGGATTCAGGCCATCAAGAACAGGGACCATCGCTAGTTTGACACCCTTTTGAATCAATGTTAAAGGGGGAAAATTCCTGCAGTCATCCTGCCATCACAGAGCAAAATTTCACCATCTGCAAGAGTAACTTCTTAAAGCGGAGTTCCACTGGTTTTTGAGTTTATTAAAAGTCAGCAGCTACAAAAAGTATAGCTGCTGACTTTTAATAAACAGACACTCACCTGTCCCACGATCCAGCGATGTGGCCACCTGAAGTCTCCGTTCTCTCCCCCTCCTCTTCGCGGTGCCGATATTGTGAGTGTGGGCACCCGGCTGTGACAATTTGCGGCTTCACAGCCGGGCGCGCACTGAGCATCCGCGAGCCGCGGTGCACTCCGCCAATGGCCAGGCAATGTTCTGGAACCTGTGATGTGTCCCAGAACATTGCCGAGAGGGAGGGGCCACCTAGGAGTCGCCTAGGTGGCCAGAAGTCAGAAGTGGGACAGGAAGTCTCACTCCAAACCAGGTACGCAGCCCTGCCCCCAAAAAAATTACATGCCAATTGTGGCATATCAGGATGAGGAGTACTTAAAGCAGAAGTTCCATTTTTGGGTGGAACTCTGCTTTAACAGCTTTCTTAGAGAGTGGCTGAACCTGCCTTGGATACTTGGGTTGGTGAAATGAGGAGCAGCTGTGTTGGGTGCTGCCTATGCAAGGTGTTTAAATCCTTCACAATGCATTTTAGGGCTGGTTACTGGCAGTAGTCAGGGGCAGCACCTAACTCATATGATCAATGTTTATCCAGGGTTAAGGGTGGATCTGGACACCCTTAAAATGGCCACCCTTCTTCAATACTGGGTATTGAGGATGGGCCAGTGTCCCAAGCTTGCCCAGTATGCAATTGAGCTGCTGGGTTGTCCTGCCACCAGTGTTCTTTTAGTTTGTGCTTTTAGTGCAATGGCTGGTGTAACGAGCCCCTGTTCGCTCGGTTCCACTCTCCCGACACTCCTCTACTGCTATAGAATCAGACTGCAGATCGCAACTACTGATGGTTCGGTCATCCGATGCCCTGGGACTAGAACTACAGCTTTGTGCCGTTCTAATCCAGTTGTGTAGCTCAGAACAAACACCAGGCAGGCTGTATGTAAGTTCAACCAGGAATCTCTTTTATTGAAAAATACAGGCTCTTTTATACAGTAAAAGAGGAGGTGTATACCTCCTGCTCATATTACTCTGAACGTACACCTGAGACAAGAGACCTAATTAACATGGGCTAATTAACTAATCCCTTTAGACAGCCTAGATGACTCAGACATGACCTTTAGGCCAGACTGGCCGTCTTGTAGCTCAGAAAACCCAATCAACATTATCACAATAGCGGAGGTAATTAACACAAACAACAATGGGGATCTAATGACTCTTAGATCCCATACTAGACTTACAATACACATTCTAGCAGGCAACAGACAGACAGGTGGCTGGAATTGACATCAGCATCTCCTAACAGTATTTGTCCCTGCATTATGAATCAGCCACTATTTCTAATATGGCAAATCCAGGGTCCCCAGTAGGGATGAGCTTCGAGTTCGAGTCAAACTCATGTTCGACTCGAACATTGGCTGTTCGCAAGTTCGCCGAACAGCGAACAATTTGGGGTGTTCGCGGCAAATTCGAATGCCGCGGAACACCCTTTAAAAGTCTATGAGAGAAATCAAAAGTGCTAATTTTAAAGGCTTATATGCAAGTTATTGTCATAAAAAGTGTTTGGGGACCTGGGTCCTGCCCAAGGGGACATGGATCAATGCAAAAAAAAGTTTTAAAAACGGCCGTTTTTTCAGGAGCAGTGATTTTAATAATGCTTAAAGTCAAACAATAAAAGTGTAATATCCCTTTAAATTTCGTACCTGGGGGGTGTCTATAGTATGCCTGTAAAGGGGCGCATGTTTCCCGTGTTTAGAACAGTCTGACAGCAAAATGACATTTTGAAGGAAAAAACCCATTTAAAACTACCCGCGGCTATTGCATTGCCGACAATACACATAGAAGTTCATTGATAAAAACGGCATGGGAATTCCCCACAGGGAAACCCCGAACCAAAATTTAAAAAAAAAAAATGACGTGGGAGTCCCCCTAAATTCCATACCAGGCCCTTCATATCTGGTATGGATATTAAGGGGAACCCCGGCCAAAATTAAAAAAAAAAATGACGTGGGGTTCCCCCTAAATTCCATACCAGACCCTACAGGTCTGGTATGAATTTTAAGGGGAACCCCGCGCAAAAAAAAAAAAACGGCGTGGGGCCCCCCAAAAAATCCATACCAGACCCTTATCCGAGCACGCAACCTGGCAGGCCGCAAGAAAAGAGGGGGGGATGAGAGTGCGCCCCCCCCCTCCTGAACCATACCAGGCCACATGCCCTCAACATTGGGAGGGTGCTTTGGGGTAGCCCCCCAAAACACCTTGTCCCCATGTTGATGAGGACAAGGGCCTCATCCCCACAACCCTGGCCGGTGGTTGTGGGGGTCTGCGGGTGGGGGGCTTATCGGAATCTGGAAGCCCCCTTTAACAAGGGGGCCCCCAGATCCCGGCCCCCCCCTGTGTGAAATGGTAAGGGGGTAATTACCCCTACCATTTCAGTAAAAAACTGTCAACAATGTTAAAAATGACCAGAGACGCCGCGGAGGAGATGCTGGAAGAGAATGCCGGAGGAAGAACCAGAAGAGCCAGAAGAACCAGAAGAAGAAGATGAAGGAAGATAAAAGAAAGAAGAAGCATTTAAATAAAGGAATTGTCAAAAACTGTCTCTTGTCATTTTTACATTTTTGACAGTTTTTTAGTGAAATGGTAGGGGTAAGTACCCCCTTACCATTTCACACAGGGGGGGGCCGGGATCTGGGGGTCACCTTGTTAAAGGGGGCTTCCAGATTCCGATAAGCCCCCCACCCGCAGACCCCCACAACCATGGGGACAAGGTGTTTTGGGGGGCTACCCCAAAGCACCCTCCCAATGTTGAGGGCATGTGGCCTGGTATGGTTCAGGAGGGGGGCGCACTCTCGTCCCCCCCTCTTTTCCTGTGGCCTGCCAGGTTGCATGCTCGGATAAGGGTCTGGTATGGATTTTTGGGGGGACCCCACGCCGTTTTTTTTTTTTTTGGCGCGGGGTTCCCCTTAAAATCGGCCAAAATTTTTTAAAAAATGACGTGGGGTTCCCCCTAAATTCTATACCAGACCCTTCAGGTCTGGTATGGAATTTAGGGGGAACCCCACGTCATTTTTTAAAAAATTTTGGCCGGGGTTCCCCTTAATATCCATACCAGACCTGAAGGGCCTGGTATGGAATTTAGGGGGACTCCCACGTCATTTTTTTTTTTTTTAATTTTGGTTCGGGGTTCCCCTTTGGGGAATTCCCATGCCGTTTTTATCAATGAACTTCTATGTGTATTGTCGGCAATGCAATAGCCGCGAGTAGTTTTAAATGGGTTTTTTGCCTCGAAATGTCATTTTGCTGTCAGACTGTTCTAAACACAGGAAACATGCGCCCCTTTACAGGCATACTATAGACACCCCCCAGCTACGAAATTTAAAGGGATATTACACTTTTATTGTTTGACTTTAAGCATTATTAAAATCACTGCTCCTGAAAAAACGGCCGTTTTTAAAACTTTTTTTTGCATTGATCCATGTCCCCTGGAGCAGGACCCAGGTCCCCAAAAACATTTTTTATGACAATACCTTGCATATAAGCCTTTAAAATAAGCACTTTTGATTATTCATGTTCGTGTCCCTTAGACTTTAACGGTGTTCACGTGTTCGAACAAACTTTTTTCCTGTTCGCATGTTCTGGTGCGAACCGAACAGGGGGGTGTTCGGCTCATCCCTAGTCCCCAGAGTCTGTGTGTCCTGGGGGACCAGGACCCAAATCCACAGTAATACCACCTCAAGGGTCCCCAGGCATACAGCTCACAAAGAGCACCATTCCCCCAAATGCCAGGGCCCATGATCGATCGGCAAGAGGCTAGCATTCAGTCCCCTCCAAAAGTCTCTCTCCCGGCTAGGTCTGTCACAGGTGGTTTGTGACTGAAAACAGAATCCACCTGTATTCTGAGACACAGTTGACAGATTCACCTATATAAAAATTATCAACAATGCATACCAAAACCCTAATACCACTAAAAAATCTAATACCACTGCTGTTGGCCTGCCACCATTACCCTCTTCTGCCTCCGTTACCATCTCCTGCTGCAGCTTTATCACCATTGCCATCTGATACTACCACTGCTGGCTTGCTGTCCATCTCCAGAAATTGTTACAAACCTTTCAGTACTACATTTCATTCTCCTTCTATAGCTCCAGTTGTTTGGCACTATTAGGGTGCCACATTTAACAAAAATACATTTTGAAATTGCTCCCCGGCTACCAAGGTTTGCAAAATATTTTCTGCAGGGTCATTCCACAGTGGTAATACTGTGTACTGTTACCTCCTTGTATAGTATTTCTTGCTGCTGGTTTGCTGCAAAGCCATGAGTGTCACCTCATCCTCAGTCCGAAATAAATTATAATGAAACAAAATAAACAAAAATGATTTTGAATTTGAATTTGAAAATTAATTTGAATTAGAAATGGAAGCATGTTGCAAAAAATACAGTAAAGGTATAAAAGTGAAATAAGATAATAAACCCTGCTGCTTTTATAGAAAAGAAAAGAAAAAAAAGAAAAAATAAATAGAACAGAAAAGAATATAATAGGATACAATAGAAAAAAATGAATAGAATATACTGTATAAAAAAAAAAGATTATAATGGAATAATACAAATAGAATATATAAAATAAAAGAATAGAACAGAAAACAATAGAAAAGAATAGAATGGATGAGTAGAATGAATGAATATAGCCATCTTCTGAAATATACTAATCAAATACAAATACGAATACGAAAACAAATTTGAATATACAAAACTTCTAAAAATGAATCATTCTAATATAATGAATGTGAAGAAAGGAAAATATTTACTTAATGAATGAATCCGAAATGAAGCAAAACAAATGTGTATGTTGTGTGCATCTCTAGCCACACCTAATTTTTATGCGGCTGTTCTTCAGTTGCAAAGTTTATAGTGTTTTCTGCAGGCTAAATAATGCTCTTTGTCTTCTATTTTTCAGCCTGTTCCAGTGCCCTGTCAATCAAGAATATGGCTATTGTCTCTATGAAATAGTGTAATCTGACAGTGATTACTCCGACAAAAAGTTCGAAGTTCAAAAAAAGAACACAACATGTTTAAAAAAAAAAAAACGGCAGACTTGATGGACTACTCTGCCTTTTTTTCTGTCGATACTGTTTCTATGTTTCTAATTTTTTTATTAATAATTGCCTGGTCTCTCCTCAATAAACTGTGGGCTTACACATTGTCCAGGTAAGTCTGTAAAATAATTTTATGGTTTGCTTTTGGTGAGATCATTCACCCTAATGGTAATGTTTTGATTACAAGCTGTCTGGTTTCCCTACTCTTCAAACTGTGGACAACAACAACTAGCAATTTTTAACCAACGTGGAGGGATTTATATTTATACACTAGCGTAGTGCAATCTTTTCTTATACATAACGCAAAGAATATTTTTAAATCATGATATTGATTTAAATAAATAAAAAAAAATGAATAAAAGTAGAAATAAAACAATTTTGAAAAACATTTGCAAAAATAAATTTATGCAAGTCTATTCAGTATAAAAAATGTTCCTTATTTTTAACAGTGAAAGATAAACACTTTATCATGTTCTTTGTACTTAAAAGATGCATGAGATAAGTGTTTTATCAATTGAGGCTTTCCAGAAATGTAATAAAATTATGTTCATGCAGTGTGTACCATATTCCTTCCATTTTAATGGTAAAAATATAAATTCTAAAGCTAAATGGGGATGTGGTTAGGCCAAAGAGATCTAAGAGAAATTGTAGAATTATCCCTTTTGCTGTATGCGGCATATTCTTTCTAGTGGAATCTAAAGAAAATACAAATTGCTCTAAAGATGAATAGGGATGTGGTTTAACCAATGGGGTAGAAGTAATGTCTTAGCAGTTTGCACAAAATGTATTATTTTATTTAATGGTAAAATACTCCTTATTGCGTATATTTAGCCTGGACAGCTGAATGCAAGCTTAAAATGTAGCTGCCCCAAAAGCCAAAATGCTTTCTATGTAGATTGGACAAGGTTTCTTCCTTTTTTCTATGTCATATATATGCTTTAATGCAGTGGATTTGTGGAATTTGTCTCTAACACCGTAATCTTTATATAAGGTTAAAAAGTCCCTCATCTCTCTATAATCAAATGTGGGCTACTGAAAAAAACTTAAATGTTGAGCGGAATGACTGTGCAATAATTCTGACTCTTGTCTCTGATATAATCCACTGTGAATTGTATTTCACATAAGAATCTTTCTTGTCTTACCTTCCTTAAATACAGCCAACTTACAAGGCTTAAATGATGTGTGGTATGCCTGTGTAATATTTTTGCTTCTGACATAATCCACTGTCTATTTTCTTTCTGGATAATAAGTGCCTTGTCTCTCTCTATTCAAATGTGGCCTACTAAAAAAGCTTACATTACGTGCAGTGTATCTGTGTAGTATTTCTGGCTCTTGTCTCTAGCATAATTCACTGTAATCATAGGGTCATTCTTCCTACACTGACCACTGATGACAGAACATTCTTCCCACCATATACTGTATACCAATGCGAGGGCATTCTTCCTCCTACCAACACATTCATGCATTCTTTCTCACACAGGCACCAGCATCAGGTCATTTTTCATCCCAATGATGAAGGGGCATTATTCCTCCCTATGACATAAATGCAGGGGCACTGTTTATTCTGCTATGATCAGTGATGCTGGAGTGTTTCTTACATAGTCTCTGTTGGACTTAAATAAGTGTCTTTTTAAAATAATTGGATTCATTAATAATATCATGTTACTTTTCATCATATATTCTTTATGTTGTACTTCTGTGTTGATTAATTATACTATTTTTAAAAAAACTCACCATCTTGGATTTCTTTTCTTGACTTTTGGGATTCTTCTGGAGATTCTTCTGGAGAAACACTAAAAAAAAGGACAAGATATTTACCTGCGAGAACCCAAACTCATTTATTAATTCGGTGATTTATACAAGTAAAAAATGTAAAGTTACTGCAAATCATGACATTAAAGTATATATATATATCAGGGAAATAAAAAATCATTAACAAAACACATTCAGTATACCTCTGCAATTCATGCACATCTTCTCAATCATTTGAAAGCAAGCACCCAGCGATGAGTGTAACAATATGTACAACATTCAAAATAAGGAGCATTGAAAGATTAAATGTTTGATGAACCAGTGTGTAAAATAACAATACAGTATGTTGTAATGATTAATACTCTCCATTGTTTATGAAAATGTGACAAAGAACAATAAAGAATGTATTTAGCTATAACCCAGCCACGGCCATTGTCTTCCAAGGATGGCTGCTGGACCCACACAGGAAATGGACCTGGTACTCGCAACCCCCTAAGCGTCTCCTTGATCCGTAGGAGTACAGAGATATACTCGGGATAGGCTCAGAAAGGAAAGAGAAATGTTTGCTTTGATGGGTTCTTGTATTACAGTAACTTCATCTTGTTCTCCTGGGAGTTCCAGCAGACCATCCTCACAATATTCAGGCCTTCATTCTTGCAGTCCTGGAATCTCTCTTCTGCTGTATCGTTCCAACGTTGCACACCACGTGTGCCTTCTGTTAGTTGCTCCTCTCTGGTCCGGAGCCTGCTCACCTTCCTGCTGCACACCAGATGTGACCTTCCTGTGTCACATCTGTTGCTCTACATAAAGATGTTCTAGTCTATAAGAAGATTGCCAAGACCCTGAAACTGAGCTGCAGCACAGTGGCCAAGACCATACAGCGGTTTAACAGGACAGGTTTCATTCAGAACAGGCCTCGCCATGGTCAACCAAAGAAGTTGAGTGCACATGCTCAACGTCATATCCAGAGTTTATCTTTGGGAAATAGACGTATGAGTGCTGCCAGCATTGCTGCAGAGGTTGAAGGGGTGGGGGGGTCAGCCTGTCAGTGCTCAGACCATACGCTGCACACTGCATCAAATTGGTCTGCATGGCTGTCATCCAAGAAAGACGCCTCTTCTAAAGATGATGCACAAGAAAGCCCGCAAACAGTTCTCTGAAGACAAGCAGACTAAGGACATGGATTACTGGAACCATGTCCTGTGGTCTGATGAGACCAAGATAAACTTGGTTCAGATGGTGTCAAGCATGTGTGGCGGCAACCAGGTGAGGAGTACAAAGACAAGTGTGTCTTGCCTACAGTCAAGCATGGTGGTGGGAGTGTCATGGTCTGGGGCTGCATGAGTGCTGCCAGCACTGGGGAGCTACAGTTCATTGAGGAAACCATGAATGCCAACATGTACTGTGACATACTGAAGCAGAGCATGACCCCCTCCCTTCGAAGACTGGGCCGTAGGGCAATATTCCAACATGATAATGTCCCCAAACACACCTCCAAGATGACCACTGCCTTGCTAAAGAAGCTGAGGGTAAAGGTGATGGACTGGCCAAGCATGTCTCCAGACCTAAATCCTATTGAGCATCTGTGGGGCATCCTCAAATGGAAGGTGGAGGAGCGCAAGGTCTCTAACATCCACCAGCTATGTGATGTCATCATGGAGGAGTGGAAGAGGACTCCAGTGGCAACCTGTGAAGCTCTGGGGAACTCCATGCCCAATAGGGTTAAGGCAGTGCTGGAAGATAATGGTGGCGACAAAAAATATTGACACTTTGGGCCCAATTTGGACATTTTCACTTAGGGAGGTACTCACCTTGTAGCAGTTTAGACATTAATGGCTGTGTGTTGAGTTATTTTGAGGGGATAGCAAATTTACAGTTATACAAGCAGTACACTTACTACTTTACCCTGTAGCAAAGTGTCATTTCTTCAGTGTTGTCACAAAAAAATATATAATAAAATATTTACAAAAATGTGAGGGGTGTACTCACTTTTGTGAGATACTGTATATCTGTAGTGTTTACTTATCTCTCTCCAAAGCTCTAAGTGTTGTTTCTCTCTGGTGCTTCATTCCTCTGTTATCAGCATGAGTCACTTCTGAGAAGAGATACATTTATGTCTGGAGGGAGAGCTCAGCAAACAGCTTGCCTATTCAGAACACAGCAGAGGCATAACTAGAACTTTCAGGGCCCCGGTGCAAGAAACCATGAAGGGCCCCCGACACCCCCACCCTTACATCACAGCCTGTAGCGTTACCCTTTATTTTGCAGTCTGCAGCGTTCCCCTTTACATCAGAGCTCTCCCTTACATCAGGGTCTGTAGCATTCCTCTTTACGTCAAAGTTCCCCTTTACATCAGGATCTGCAGAGTTCCCCTTTACGTCAGAATTCCCCTTTAGATCAGGGTCTGCAGAGTTCCCCTTTACATCAGATTCCATAATTTCCCTTTACATCACAGTCCACAAAGTTCTCCTTTCCTTGAGAGTCCGCAGGGTTCCCCCTTACAGTGTACCCTGATGAAGTGGAGAGCTCTGTGAATCCTGATGTAAAGGGGAACCCTAATGTAAAGGGAAAGGTGGCAGACCATGATGTAAAGGGGAAGGCTGTAGACTCTGATGTAAGCAGGGCTCTGGTGACCATGGTCTCCCTTACATCATGGTCCGCAGCATTCCCCTTTACATCAGAGTTCCCCTTTACACCAGAGTCTGCAGGGTTCCCCCTTACAGTGTAAGGTAGAACTCTGCAGACCCTGATGTAAAGGGGAACTCTGATGTAAAGGGGAATGCTGCTGATCATGATGTAAGGGGGAATGCTGCAAACTCAAGTGTAAAGGGAAACTCTGATGTAAGGTGGCCCCTCCCTTTACATCAGAGTCTACAGTGTTCCCCTTTGCATCATGGTCTGCAGCATTCCCCTTTACATCAGGGTCTGCAGAGTTCTCCCTTGCACTGGGAGGAATCCTTCAGACTTTGATGTAAAGAGTATGATGTGGAGGGGGGACTCTGGTGACACAGTGACCCCCCATAGACTCTGTGTGACGTGACTGGAGCTGTCAAACTGACCTCACCTCCTCCATCGCTCACGCAGCCGTCCCGCCCCCAAGTCTGTCCAAACCCCAGCACTATTTGGCCGTCTTGGGGCCCCCCCACAGTGGCGGAACAGCAGGGCCCAACAGCGGGGACGACTGTTGTGACCCTGATAGTTCTGCCACTGGAACACAAATCTTCTGCTGTGTGGAGGGGGGTGTGTGCCTTTCAGCTCTCACATTCTGTAACTGCACTCTTTCCGACCCCTCGTCTGTGCTGCTGATGGACGATCTACCTTTTTAAAGAGGTATAGGCAAGAGTAGACTGCAGATATACATGTAAAACTTATGTAGGAGGATTTGTTTCATCTCTGTGTGTCATCTGAGGCTGTTCACTTCACTGGGTATATGTGAGGGTTTACATCCACTTTAATGGAACACAAATTTTAAAGAAGATTAAAAATTGGCCAGCAGCAAGCCTGTATAGACCGGGATATAAAACCTTTACCAGGTAAATCCGCTCTCATAGGTTTAATTTATCTTCATGCTTAGCCATTTGCCTGGAAATTACTATAACTATGTTATAATCTTGTACTCACTCACCTGTGTGCGGTGTTTTCAGGAGATGTATGCTCTTCATCAGAAAATTCTACAAAGAGTACATCTGATGCCATTTCTACATCCATTTCACTGTCACTATCAACGAGGTCCTTGACATTTTGCAGGGGTTCTGTCTGTGGTGATGTGTTAAGGTCAGGTTCAGCTTTGGGTTCCTCGGAGGAGGAGTCACATTGTGGGTGTAGAACTCTTTCTTGTGGACTTGCTTTGTACGTGTCAGTGTTGCTTTGCTGACGTGGAACATCTTCAGATTTCTCATTTTGGTTTTCTTCATAAATGTCATTCTGTGATGTGACTCCGGACTCATCAGGAATTGGGTCACATGGTGGGATGTTGAATTCTTCCATCTCACCATATGGAGTTTGATGGAATATGCCCTATAACATTGAGATATTGGTTAAGATAGAAACCGTTTAAAGCCAAATATACAAACCGTTGACACAAAATGACTACATTAACCCTTTTGCTGCCAGGTCCGTACGTCGTATAAACCTGACGTGGGGGGGGGGAGTTTACACACATTTCCAGTGGCTACCACCACCGGGATTGTGTGTAAATCTTACAAGAAGATTCCTGCCTGTCAGAAGGTAGCATTCGGGTGGCAGCGCTGCTGTTCGATTGCTTCCACAAATCCCCCATAAAAGTGCCCCCCCTCCCACTGCAAACTCCCGCCATGTATCCTGGGCTCCACTTGCCCATCTGAAGGCCCGCAATTGACATAGCGAATGGCGTTGGGTAGGGGGGAGGGAGCCAAGCAGACATACGTCCGCTCTCCACTACACATGTGCAGAATTGGAAAATTTGTTTAGTTTTGGATAGATTCCTTATTAATTACATTTTGTTGATTCATTTTGGAATTTGTTTAGTCTTGTTTAATAATTTTTGAATGAATTCCAAATTTTCTGAAGTATTTGAATTTGGATCGGGTGAAAAATGTTCAACCAATTCGAATTCTGTGTGAAGAACAGCTGGCCCGTCCAGTCCTTAACAACCGATGACTCATCAGCTGTCAACGTGCTTGCCCGATGACAGCTTAATGTAAACAGAATTGCCGGCAAATAAAAATTCAGAAAAAAGAGCGTGCTCCGCCTCCAATCCATACCATGCCCTTCGGCCTGGTATGGATTTTAAGGGAAACCCCAAGCCAAAATGGTAAAAAATCAATGCCAAACCCTTCTGCAGCCCAGCAGGCCAGAAAAGGGGATGGAGGACGAACAAGCGTCCCCCCTCTCCTGGACCAGGCTACATGCCCTCAATATGGGGGGTTAATGAATCAACAAGGGGACATGCTGGCTCAATGAAGGGGGGGTCACAGGGTGAGGTCATCAGGTTGCCCTGCCCCTTAGTTTTTTAAGAACTGTCAGACAGTGGGGGTGTCAGAAGGTGGGAGCCTTCATTGGGTGCAGAGCTTTTTTTTCTTTTTTTGGGTTGGCCACTGGCGTTCATTGATTGATGTTGGATCTATTTTGGGAGACATTTTTATTTGTTTTTTTTAATTTAATAAAGGACTTGTCAAAAACTGCCTTTTTTTCACGCTACACTTTTTTGGTGGATGAGTAGGGGCACTATGAACGCTATACTCATTCTTGTGAAAAGGGGGGATCTGAGGGCCCTCTTGTTAAAGGGGGCTTTCAGATTCCAATAAGTCACCCCCACAAATACAGGGCCAGGGTTGTGGGGAACAGCCCCTTGTCCCCATCAACACAGGGACAAGGTGCTTTAGGGGGGCATATGGCCTGAAATGGTTCAGGAGGGGGATGCTTGCTCGCCCCCCCCTTCCTGGCATGCCAGGCTGCATACGCGGATAAGGGTCAAAACAAAACAAATTTCAATGAAATTCATTACTATTTCATTCATTCATTCGCCAAACAACCAAAAATGTATCCAAATTTATATTCAGACCAAAACTAATTGCACATGTGTACTCTCCATCCCTCCTTGTTGCTGACCCAGAAAGCAACGTTTTTTAAAGGGGATGGTCGAACAGTTCGGCCAGAGCATGAGTTTGGGCCGAACATTCGCCAAACACCCGAATTTGCAGGGTGTTCGGCGGGTGTTTGCCCCAACGAACATCCTGCAATGCACTGATGTCAGAAGGGGGGCGGGATTTAGGGGCCTCCTTGTTAGAGGGGGCTTCCAGATTCCGATAAGCCCAGGGTTGTCGGAAAGAGGCCCTTATTCCCATTAACATGGGGAAAAGGTGCAGAGACCCCTGCCCCAAAGCACCCACCCTCCTATGTTGAGGGCATGTGGCCTGGTATGATTCGGGGGGGGGGTCGCTCGCTCATCCTCTCCTCTTTCCTGATCTGCTGGGCTGCATGCTTGGATAAGGGTCTGGTATGGATTTTGCGGGGGGGACCCCACACCATTTTTTTTTTGGCGTGGGGTTCCCCTTTAAAACCCATACTAGACCCAAAGGGCCTGGTATAGACTGGGGGGAGACCCCACGTCATTTTGATCTTTATGTTTTCTATAGCCAGGTGCTGGCAATTGTAAGCGCAAGTCATTTTAAATGTGATTTGACTCGCTTTTTTTAATCTTTTAGAAATTTTAATTTAAAATTTTGCTGCAGCATGTTTTCTGCATGCTACAGATGCGCCAGTTTACAGGCACATTAAGGGGACCCCCCCGGGACTATATTTAAATATTTAAAGGAATTTATCATTTATAGTGTTGCACTTAAAGCATCATTAAAATCACTGCTGTGGAAAAAACGTTTGTTTTTATTTATTTATTTTTTATTGATACATGTTTCCCAGGGCAGTACCCAGACCCCCATACCCTTTGTATGGCCAATTGCTTGTATATAAGCCTTTTTATTTTTCCTGTTTGGCACCAGTAGACTTCAATTGGGTTCGCTGTTTGGATTAGAACATTTTCCCTGTTTGGGAGTTTTGCTGCAAACTGAACAGGGTGGTATATGGCCCATCCCTACCGGCCACTCAATGTCTTCCCGGCCAGGAAACAATTTAATGCAATGTGATGTGCTCCTTAAAGTGGGGTTCCACCCAAAAAAACAAACCTATCTAAAAAATTCTAAAAAAAAAAACAAAAAAACATTTGGATATTTTTTTTTTTTTTACTTACCTCTAAATGCCTGTTGCTAGGTGGTCCATCGTAGTCTGCCTGTCCATTAGCCTGGGCTGGTGACATCACTTCCTCCTCGGCACAGGAAGGGCTCCGCTCTGCTCCCTCCCTCCTGTCAATCATCTGGGACCCAATTCAGGTCCCAGGTGATTGAGCGGCCAATCACGGCGCACGGCGCCGCTCGCGCATGCGCAGTGGGTGCCAGGCTGTGAAGCCACAGCCCGGCGCCCACAGTTGAAATGCCGGCGCCGACGAGCGGAGGGGGGAGACGAGCGGGGCCTCGATCCCCCGCATCGCTGGACCCAGGGACAGGTGAGTGTCCAATTAAAAGTCAGTAGCTGCAGTATTTGTAGCTGCTGACTTTTAATTTTTTTTTTTTTGGACGGCCCCCCTGGGTGGAACCCCACTTTAAGTGATGTCTCATTTAAGAGAACCTGTCATCAAAAAATCATCACATAGGGCACTTTTTGTCCTCTATGTGATGAAATAAAAGGTAAAGCGTTTGTTACTCCAACACTTCATATTCCTAATATGTGGCTGCTGTACCATGTACGAGAAAGTCTCCTGTTCCCTTTGTATTTCTTCTTTTATGCAAAATCCTTGGTCTACCTGCCAGTCCCTCTGCTTTTCTATTCAAAACGGACCACAGTAAGCAGGAAAGCACACCATGGCCAGTTCTTCAGCTGTGCTGGGAACTCAGCCTGCTCTCCTCCAATGATCAGACTTGTCCTGGCACCCCCCCCCTCACAACCATTCATTGGGAAGCTCAGTGTGCTGCTGCTTCCCTTCCCCCCAGCTCTTATGCAGCTGAGAACAGAGGGAATGCGATCACTTATAAAAGAGGGAAAAAATTTACCATATTTATCGGTGTATAACACGCACCTTCATTTTAAGAGGAAAGTGTCAGGGAAAAAAATATTTTTTAAATTAACAACTTTGAAGTAAAATAAGGATCAGTGCCCATCATTGCAGCCTGATCAATGCCCATCTACAGCCCCCCTCCCATCAATGCAGCCCGATTAATGCCCATTTTTAGCCTCAATGCTCATCTGCAGCCTCACCATCTCTTATCAATGCAGCCTGATCAATGCCCAGCTACAGCCCATCCCCCATCAATGCAGCCTGATTAATGCCCATTTTTAGCTTCAATGCCCATCTGCAGCCCATCTCCCATCAATGCAGCCTGATCAATGCCCATCTGCAGCCCATCTCCCATCAATGCAGCCTGATCAATGCCCATCTGCAGCCCATCTCCCATCAATGTAGCCTGATCAATGCCCATCGGCAGCCCATCTCCCATCAATGTAGCCTGATCAATGCCCATCGGCAGCACATCTCCCATCAATGCAGCCTGATCAATGCCCATCTGCAGCCCATCTCCCATCAATGCAGCCTAATTAATGCAAATTTTTAGCCTCAATGCTCATCTGCAGCCTCATCATCTCCCATCAATGCAGCCTGATCAATGCCCATCTGCAGCCTCACCCTCTCCCATCAATGCAGCCTGATCAATGCCCATCTACAGCCCATCCCCCACCAATGCAGCCTGATCAATGCCCATCTGCAGCCTCACCCTCTCCCATCAATGCAGCCTGAATAGTGCAGGAAATCACGAGCCGCCATCTTCTGTTTACTCGGCTCTCAGTCGGCAGTCATAAACACAGTCCTGCCTTGGCCATCGGCATTGGACCAGCTCCTGTGATAGACAGAACACTGGTCCAATTCAGGTGGCGGAAGCAGGACTGTGTGTGTGAAATGAGAGCCGAGTGGGAAGGAGATGACGGCTCGGTGAATTCCGGCGGCGCTCGTCCCCCTCCTTGCCCTCCGAGGTACGCTGTCAGCATATAACACTTACCCGTAATTTGACCCCTATTTTCAGGGGGGAAAAGTGTGTGTTATACGCCGATAAATACGGTATTTATGATGTTTTTTATATCTATACAAAAAATGTTTTGCCTTTATTTTCTATTTTAAGCAGAATGGTTTGTTTTACAAGGTGATTGTTTACAATCACTTTAAGTAAAGAAAAATGGTTTTAAGTAGAGTGGTCAATGTGGTTCACTCTGATTGGATGGGAGTGGGCTTCCCTGGGAATGGCAACACCAGGCTCCACCAGTTGTGACAACTTTAAAGTGGAAGTGAACCCTCCTATCATCTTTAGCCAAGGAAGCTGCCATCTTGGCCTCATTTTAATCTTCAACTGCCATGGTGCTGCACATGTGATCAGTTATGACACCAGCCATTGGATGGTTTGACAGTTTGGCTGAGAGCACAACCAATAGGACAGTTACATTCCCGCCACGTGCCGGAAATGTAACTGTTTTTTTTTAACTGTTAAATGGATGGGTTTACCTCCACTTTAATATGAATAAAGGGATACACTCTTTAGGGTACGACACCCCCCCAATGCTCCCTTCCACTAATATGAGGATGAGGAAGCAGAACTCGCAATATGAGGAAGCAGAACTCGCAATATTAAAGTGTTGAATATAAAATGTTATGGAATGTGCTAATTTTGCCACCCTTTTGCTCGAATAGTGGATAGAACTTTTAAATATTGTCATCCCACTGTGCGTACTTTATCACACTCCTGATGAAGGGGTCCTGCACGGCTCCGAAATGTTGCAGTTGGTCCTTTGTGATGTGGTCTTTCTGTAATAAAAGCTTTGGACGACATTTGATAATCCATTGGCGTGCTGATGAATATATGCCATGATCTGCCATGTGACAAACGTGCTGAAAATGCACCAAAAAGCACGGTAAAAAAATACACCACGTTCCATCCTAAAAAACCACCTTTGGGGCGTTTATCGTGCATAGTGTAGTGAATGGGCTGCTCTATGCTTGGCGAGCAAAAACGCTCTAAAACGCCCACAAAAAACAAGTGTGGGAACATGAGTTCCCTCAATGCAGGGATTGGAAATGGAGCCTGACAGCCAAGTGGGTCCATCCACTCCCTCCTATGTACTTGTAGAAACCTGGCCATACACAATGCAATCTCTGTACAATTTTTTTTGCCAAAACTATGGAATAGGAGGACCTACCTGAAAAATCCATTCATCTAGTATCAAGTCAGACAGGACCTTGAACTACATGGCTGATGGTAGACCTAAAAGAGATTGTGAGAAAAATATTGACTCACGCTTAAAACAAAAAACGAACATGTGTATGACTGAAAAAAGTTCCCAGCCTACTTGTTAACAAATATTGTATAAACATATGATAAGATGTGGCAAAACTAAATACCAGGTTGGGAGATTAGTCCCACTTCCCCTTAAAGGAAATATATCCAATAGCAAATCAAATTAGTACATAAAACGTGAGGGATTGCAATATATAGGGAGAGCAAAATAACTTAATTTAGAAAAAGTGTAAAAAAAGGAAGTCCGTGTACAAAAACACCCCAAAAGTGCTGTAATTATGCCAAAAAGTGTCCAATTGTATGAAATCCCAGATGTGTGGGTCCACCACCATAAGTGAAGTGCCTGGCCGCTTACCGGAACCCCATGATCCCCCCCGTTACAGAGGGTCTAAATGGGCATTGTAGTCCTGCTGCTTCGGACAGCCCAGGAACCAGAATGGAGACCGGATTGGAACCTCTGAAGCTGTAGTGCTGTAAAAGCTGTATTGCGGATGGATCCACAGGGAAAGGCAAAGCTCAGCCCTCAATGGAGTATGGACATCATATGGGGGAAACAGAAGAAGGCTCCCATAGTGTAAAATCAATTGGTATTTATTAAAAAAATATAGTAAACACTCACATGTAAAAAAGCAATTGTCCTCTGATGAGAGGCAGTCTGTGACACCGGCCGGATGTTCACAGGCCGCCCGTCCTACTGGAGTAACAACGACAGAGTGAGGTGACGCTCAGCGGTGCCATCGCGTCACCTCCCTCTGTCGTTGTTACTCCAGCAGGACGGGTGGCCTGTGAACATCCGGCCGGTGTCACAGACTGCCTCTCATCAGAGGACAATTGCTTTTTTACATGTGAGTGTTTACTATATTTTTTTAATAAATACCAATTGATTTTACACTATGGGAGCCTTCTTCTGTTTCCCCCATATGATGTCCATACTCCATTGAGGGCTGAGCTTTGCCTTTCTCTGTGGATCCATCCGCAATACAGCTTTTACAGCACTACAGCTTCAGAGGTTCCAATCCGGTCTCCATTCTGGTTCCTGGGCTGTCCGAAGCAACAGGACTACAATGCCCATTTAGACCCTTTGTAACGGGGGGTCATGGGGTTCCGGTAAGCGGCCAGGCACTTCACTTATGGTGGTGGACCCACACATCTGGGATTTCATACAATTGGACACTTTTTGGCATAATTACAGCACTTTTGGGGTGTTTTTGTACACGGACTTCCTTTTTTTACACTTTTTCTAAATTAAGTTATTTTGCTCTCCTTATATATTGCAATCCTTCACGTTTTATGTACTAATTTGATTTGCTTTTGGATATATTTCCTTTAAGGGGAAGTGGGACTAATCTCCCAACCTGGTATTTAGTTTTGCCACATCTTATCATATGTTTATACAATATTTGTTCACAAGTAGGCTGGGAACTTTTTTCAGTCATACACATGTTAGTTTTTTGTTTTAAGCGAGAGTCAATATTTTTTTCACTTGATTTCTGTGTGTTTGTGTCACATATAGGACTCTGCAGCATAGATGGTTAATATTATTTATTTTTGATGCCCAGTTATTTTTCACCTTTTTTTAAAAATAGATTGTAGACTTGGATTGTACGGTGTATGGCCACCTTAACAACTTGCCAACCACGCTATAGCCAAAAGATGGCATTGCCTATAAAAAAATCTAGGGTACTGAAGTTTGGCGCCTTTTTGGCATGTTTGGGATGTTGTTTATCTAAGCACGACCTTATCTTTTATATTTGACCAATAATTGGGTTTGCAAGTTATTGCATTTACGTGCCCTAAAATCAACTTTATTGTATATTTTTTAACTGAACTTTTGTGTTCCTTAAAATGTTATGCTAATACTGGGTGACTTAAAAAATTGAAAATACAAATATTTTATTCTCTAAGGCGATTGTTTTTAAAAAAAATATCAAAAATATAAATATATATATATAACGTTTGGGGGTTTTATGTAACCTTTGGGACTAAAATTATTTTTATTAATTTTTTTATTTTTTTATTTAACTTTGTTGCTATTACAAGGGATATTTGTACTGTCCTGGCTTGTTAGAGCCTCAAGAATGGAGAATACACAATAATCCAGTGTTTAGCACTTTGTGTCTAGCAGCTTCAATCATTTTTTATTACCCTATTTTCTACACCAACAGCGCGAGTTTATATATTCAGATTATAATAATATTGCAGCGTGAGGCCAGATGGATATTTAACCAACGTGCGACTTATCCGCTGGCCTCAACACTGCACTCTCCTTCAAGCCCTTTCTATGATGATTTTTCCTGGAGTAAATTACCAAGTCACAAACAAATAACTGAAATCACATATACAATCTGCTACGAGTCTTTATATCCATATATGTGTCACCCAGGATACATATGGGATACCGTTGGCAGGCCCTCACTCATCTTCAGTTATACAGCTCCACAAACGATATATCCATATCCACTAGATGGTGCTACTTTCCATATGTGATGATGGAAATACAGGATGACTAGCCCCACACCCCCCCTTGTCTTCTTTTGCTTCACCTAAATTATGATTGACTAGATTGGAATATTATTCATAAGAACCATGCATAAATTGTTTCTGTTTTGTATTTTTGCTGCTGTTTATAAATTTTCATTTATCAAACTCAAGGTATTTGGTCCATGTTGGACCACTATATATGCTTTCCCCCATGTTCCTGGATCGCTCCCACTGCCTGCTGGCAACGGATGCCTTAGGTGGGAGGACTCGGACGTCCCTGCGTAGGGGGCGGAGCTGTCTCTTCCGCCCCTATGTGCCCTTCACGCCGACGGCGAAGTATGGGCAATGCGCGCGCGTCCTGGGAGGTGGAATGCGCATGCGTCCGCCCCCCTCGATGCGCGCGCATCCTTGCAGGGACGTCCGGACCGGAAGCAATGCCGGAGGTCAGTTTTGACCTGATTGCTTCCGGTGGGACCACACCATTTTAAAGATGGAGGCTCCGGTGTTGTCTGGTAGACGCATCCTGCGACCATCCATTGCGATGGGCAGACGCACAACCATTTGACTAGGAGCCATCATAGCTCCTCTCCCTCTATCTCTACACTTAGGGGTAAGTTGAGATTCGTTTGGACGGACTTGCTTTGCTTTATTTGTATGGATGTATCCTTTAATGGGGGACTATTGTTATAACTTTAGGGACAAATAAATAACAGGGCCCTTGCACCACTATCATTTATAGGTTTGGTGCCTCTTTTGAATTACCTTAAACCTGTTGCCTCATTAGGATTAATTGTCCTATTTAAATTACTACACTGGGATACTATGGACACAGGCATGGTATATTTAATGGCCATCCACCATAAACTGGGGTAGACTGTTTTCTCTCCCTCCCTGCAATAAAGATGAAGGCATCCTAAGCAATTAACTGGCAGACTGTGTCCTGTACCCCAAGCAATCTCTTTCTTTCTCTCCTCTCCTCCTTCCCCCTTTTCTTTCCCCCCTTCCCCCCCCCTTCTCTCTCTCCCCCTTTCGGCGGTTGATGTCCGGTGAATGGTGGCAATAGCCTTATTCTTTTGAAGAAAAAATTTTAATAGTAGGTGAGCAATAATTCTATGTAACTGATGTTTTTCTATTGTTTTTCTATTGTTATGATTCGATTTCATGTATGACCATTATGTAATTCGAGACTGTTCATTGTTTACACAGTTTAAATGAATCAATGACATTGTGTCTAGCCCTGATGAAGCGAAAATCCTTTTACGAAACATGTTGGCTTTAGTCACGTATGAATTTTGAAATTTACTACTGGATGGTCATATGTCTGTACATGTTTTTGACAATGCTATTTTTAATCATATTTCAATAAATATTGTTAACTTTTTATCAAACGTGTTTGATTTTCACCTACTAGACTCAACATTTTCCTCCAAAGTCCCATTTATTTGAGGAGGGGGGGTCCCTATCTTTCCCCCCCCTTCTCTTTCCCTTTTTATGATATATATTTAGATTATATTTTTTTTTTTCAAGAATGGAGAAGGCCGTCAGTACATCAGAATTTCTCAATTTTCAATGATCAGTACTATCTATAATATACACTGATTTGGTTTATTTTTACCAAAGAAATGTAGCAGCATCAATTTTGGTCGCAATTTATTAAGACAAATTGCTTATTTGCTAAATTTTAGAACAGAATCTAAGAAAAATGGTCTTTTTTTTATCATTTGTACCGCAAAAGAAATAAAAAAACTCAGTGGTGATTGAATAAAATTTTAAAACAGAAACTCAGAAAAACTATTTTTAAATCTTCAGTCATTTTTTGTTTATAGTGAGCAAAAAAAAAAATACAGTGGTTATGAAATACCACCAAAAGAAAGCTCTATTTGTATGAAAAAAAATGAAAACAATTACATATGATTACAGTGTTGTATGAGTAATTGTCATTTAAAGTGTGAGAGCGCTGAAAATTGGCCGGGGCAGGAAAGGGGATGAAAGTGTCCGGAATTGAGGTGGTTAAAAAAGCTGCTCCTCACCAAAGGGATTTTTCTTTTTAAAAATGTTATTCAATTAGTTACATGTTCCCCAGAGCTGTGCCCAGCCCCACATGCCGTTAGTTTGATAATCCCTAGCTTATTAGCCTAACATATGGCCATAACTGTTTTAAATCGAAATTTAAATTTTAAGTTTAAATCACCCCTATATATATAACTGAGTTGTACAATTGACTTTAGATATACCATTAACTACAATATATAATGCAAGAGCCTGCTTGATTTTGTTTGTGGTTTAGGCATGTCATCCTAATAAATAGCTTTAGTAAATCTAAAAAAGAATTTATAAAGTCTCTAAAACATTTATTTTCCAGCCTGTCACCCAATTATACTCACCTCACCTTTACAGCCCTTAGCAGCTTTCAGGAGACTCTGTCATGTCGTTCTAAATGGTCAAAGAGTTTAGATGAGGAGGGTAAAGATCTCTTGATTAGTGCAACAGTCAAATCCCCAAATCTGTCTTCATGGAGAATATTCCTTCCAGCTCCCTCTGCAAACATAAACCTCGCCTGTCTGCCAGTCCTCTGGAGCTGCTCCTCTATTGCAGGAGAAATCTGATACTCTCTGTTCTGTAGAAACGAAACTAAATGAAAATTTCCCAATACATCACAGTAAACCTAACCTCCTAATGTGGATAGAATAGATAGAATAGATCAAAGATCACCAGGGGGTGCGGATCACCATTTTTTAAATCAAATAACCTATCAAGGCCCCCCAAAAAAGTTAGAAAGATTTGAAAAAAATAAAAATAAAAAATTTGGGGGGTTGTGAAATTTTCCACATTTTGTCATGTTACAACCAAAAAACGTAAATCTATTTTATTGGGATAGACTTCAAAGTTATGCCAAAGGTCTGTAGAGTAGGAGTTGCTGCCCACTTCCCTAATTGTGACAAATACAGAAACAATTTTCTCTAATTTCCTCCAGATGATTGCTGAGAGGGAGGGGGGGAGGTGAACTGGCTTCCGGTGTTCTGACTAGAACTGTCCTCCTATCGCATAGTGTCCGCCCCGTACTGCGCAGGCGCAGCACTTGCGCAGTACGGAGCAGAAGGAGATGCCGAAAGTGTCCGAAGTTGATCAGCTGACCAGCAGCTGTACACGACGCTTCGCTCGCCACGCTTCGGGCACGGCCTCGCTGCGCTCGGCAATTATTTATTCTAACTCTATGTCCACTTGGATAGTGGAGAATGAACCTGGACATAGGGTGAGAATAAAAGCGTAGGCGCCGTGTACAGCTGATGATCAGCTGTTAAACTTCGGAGACTTTCGGCGTCTCATTTGTCCTCCGTACTGCGCCTGCGCAGTACAGGGCGGACACTATATGATAGGGGACTGTATTCGACAAGACACCGGCGCCCCGGGAGGAAGTGGGAGCTGGAACCCTCTGAAAAGAGGGTCCCCCCCAAAAAAAATGACATGCCGAATGTGGCATGTCGGGGGGTCACCTTCCCTTAAAGCGGAAGTTCCATTTTTGGGTGGAACTCCGCTTTAAACGCTCCAGTATGTGTTTGTGCTTTTTCTGCAAGATGGTCGGGAATGGCGGAGATGTCTTCCTCCCCCCCCCTTTTCTGAGAGGTGACGTTGGGAGGGACTCATCTGGAGCTCTGCAGGGATACAAATAGGATGGGTGGGGAAGCATTAGTCCTGCATGCTCTCCTCTTTGGTTGGCTAAATTACTCCTCACTCCTTATCAGCATGTCTAATTATGGTAGCTTACTTCCATTCAATATCTTTCCTTTTCACCCATTTTACATGTCACTATTCAATTTTCCTTTGGCAGCGATCCTGCACCACTGAGATAGACCATGTATATCTAGGCATAGTCCAACTGATGTGTACAAATATACATTTTTTTACTTGGAATTTACTTGCCAACATACTTCACGCGGTTTTGCATCCAATTCAGCAGGTCATTCACACTCTCCACTTCCCGTGGAGCTTCATTGTTTTCCCTTTTTTGGTATTCATCATTTTTTGCACACATTTTTATGCATGTATACATACATCTCACATACTCCACAGATATCATTTTTTTTTTTTATTGCCAACACTTCAGTGTGTTAGTTTTGATGTTATGCATACTAACACATAAAAACATCTTTCACAGTCATCACGGTGGAGGACTGGTTGGATTGCTCTCCATGCCCGCCTTTCTATCTTGGCTAGGGATGAGCCGAACACCCCCCTGTTCGGTTCGCACCAGAACATGCGAACGGGAAAAAAGTTTGTTCGAACACGCGAACACCGTTGAAGTCTATGGGACACGAACATGAATAATCAAAAGTGCTAATTTTAAAGGCTTATATGCAAGTTATTCTCATAAAAAGTGTTTGGGGACCCGGGTCCTGCCCCAGGGGACATGGATCAATGCAAAAAAAAGTTTTAAAAACGGACATTTTTTCGGGAGCAGTGATTTTAATAATGCTTAAAGTGAAATAATAAAAGTGTAATATCCCTTTAAATTTTGTACCTGGGGGGTGTCTATAGTATGCCTGTAAAGGGGCGCATGTTTCCCGTGTTTAGAACAGTTTGACAGCAAAATGACATTTCAAAGGAAAAAAAGTCATTTAAAACTACTCGCAGCTATTAATGAATTGTCGGTCCGACAATACACATAAAAGTTCATTGATAAAAACGGCATGGGAATTCCCCATAGGGGAACCCCGAACCAAAATTAAAAAAAAAAAAAGACGTGGGGGTCCCCCTAAATTCCATACCAGGCCCTTCAGGTCTGGTATGGATATTAAGGGGAACCCCGGCCAAAATAAAAAAAAATGACATGGGGGTCCCCCTAAATTCCATACCAGACCCTTCAGGTCTGGTATGGATATTAAGGGGAACCCCGGCCAAAATTTTAAAAATAAATGACATGGGGGTCCCCCTAAATTCCATACCAGGCCCTTCAGGTCTGGTATGGATATTAAGGGGAACCCTGGGCAAATTTTTTTTTTTAAAAATGACGTGGGGTCCCCCTTAATTCCATACCAGACCCTTATCCGAGCACGCAACCTGGCAGGCCGCAGGAAAAGAGGGGGGATGAGAGAGCGCCCCCCCCTCCTGAACCGTACCAGGCCACATGCCCTCAACATTGGGAGGGTGCTTTGGGGTAGCCCCCCAAAACACCTTGTCCCCATGTTGATGAGGACAAGGGCCTCTTTCCCACAACCCTGGCCGGTGGTTGTGGGGGTCTGCGGGCGGGGGGCTTATCGGAATCTGGAAGCTCCCTTTAACAAGGGGACCCCCAGATCCCGGCCCTCCCCCCTGTGTGAAATGGTAAGGTGGTACAAAAGTACCCCTACCATTTCACTAAAAAAGTGTCAAAAATGTTAAAAATGACAAGAGACAGTTTTTGACAATTCCTTTATTTAAATGCTTCTTCTTTCTTCTATCTTCCTTCATCTTCTTCTTCTTCTTCTGGTTCTTCTGGCTCTTCTGGTTCTTCCTCCGGTGTTCTCGTCCAGCATCTCCTCCGCGGCATCTTCTTACCTTCTTCTCCTCGGGCCGCTCCGAATCTATGGCATGAAGGGAGGCTCCCACTCTTGTCTTCATCTTCTCTTCTTCATCTTCTTCTCTTCTTCATCTTCTCCATGTCCCCTGGGACAGGACCCAGGTCCCCAAACACTTTCTCCCATAGACTTTTAAAGGGTGTTCCGCGGAATTCGAATTTGCCACGAACACCCCAAATTGTTCGCTGTCCAGCAAACTTGCAAACAGCCGATGTTCGAGTCGAACATGAGTTCGACTCGAACTCGAAGCTCATCCCTAATCTTGGCCTGTTTGCACTGGTGGGCCCACACCCACAGTTCCCAGGTCAGACATTTCCAGGAGACCACCATGAGGTCATGAGCATGTGATGTCTTGCAGATTTGTAAGTATGGGTTGATATTCAATGTTTACATCAACAGAATATATTTAATAATGTGTGTCATATATTCCTAAACTATTTCTACTTTTTAGACAAATGTGTGTGAATCAACCCCCCGAGGAAGTGACGCCATGTCATGAAATGCGTTGGGTTACTTAGATGCAAGTTCACACCTATTATTGAAAAAAAGGGGGAGAGACCAAAGGGGTCAGAGGACAGGGTCAACCAATGAGGAACACACTGGCCATAGATTCATTCAAATAGAAACAATTTATTGTCATATTAGCATAAAAATGTTTCCACCCACATAGTAAAAAGTAGAACCAACCTCCACCACTGAAAAAAGTGCAAAAGGACAGATACACCACCTGGTACCCCCTACGTACATGTATATATCCCCATATAATAAATGAATACACTGTTTCCTGCTATACCTGCTCCAGGGAACAGTATGGAAACCAATGAAGGACAACAATGAAGTAATAAAACGAAAAATATATGCAATATTGGATGACAGAATTGAAACCACTGATACAGTAAACCTGTGTTAAGCCTGCTGTTCCTAAAGACTGGAATGAAAGTTCCCTGGGAACCAAGGCAATAAAGTTCATAAGATAGTTTCTGTGAAGGATACAATGATAGCAGTACTGTCAGCTGCCGTGCTATCCGTGTAATGTAAAAGTCAAAATCAAAGTGGGGAGAGCAGCTTGTATAGAGCAGATGCAGTATAGACTGTCATGTACCTTCCGTCTTCTGCCTTCTCTGCAAGAGCAGTGTGGAGGAGGGGGGAGGAAGAACAGCTGATCTGAGAGGTAGCAATAGCCGGCTATAGCGTGCACATAGTTTCCTTCAGTTTGGGGGCCGTTCCAGTCTGATCCCAAGATCCGTGGTGAGCTGCACTTGGAGAGGACTGAAGTTGTGGGGTCCTGGTAGCTGATCTCCTAGTGTTGTGTCAATATCGCCAGTCACCACAGCCGTACGGCGTTACACAGTAGACAACACTAGCTGCATGCAGCTAAACCAAGACACCCCGCAAGCCGGCTCGGCTAGATGTGTAGGTAGTGAGGTTGTAAAATCTCAGACAGGATCACAGCTGGGAAGGGCGTGGAGAAACAGGAAGTCTTGTGTTACTCAGTGTAAGCATACATCCTGAAAAAAGTTCTTCAAACAGCATGTGCTGAGGGGAGAAAAAAAATGCACCATGAATAAAGTAGGGGGTGGTTAGTACAATCCAGGTGGTGGCTGTCAAAGAATGGGGGCGTCTAGCTGACGCATTTCAATCGGCTGACCGATTTTCTTCAGAGCTAGAGACATAATGAAGGACATGAAGCTAAATAGTGAAGCATTATATCTAATTGGCTATCATGTGATCCACACGGACTGCCCCCTTGAACAACATTAACCCTAAAACACTCAATAGAAGTGTGCACCTGACATTGCCAATAAAAACTATCACACATACTAGAAACAAACATAAATGAAAAGGAAAGAAAAAAACCCAGAAGTATGGTATATAAAAAGAAAAAGAAAAGAGGGGGGAGGGGAGGGGGGGAAGGGGAGATGGATGGTGGAAGAGAAATCGTGTATGTGTACACATCATTGTACTTTAATTGTCAACTCAGTGAAAATCCAACAGAGTTGTCAACAGTATCACCAGGAATCGCATACAGATGCAGTTCACATGGGGAAGGGGGGTTTCTTTTTGTAATTTTTTGGTCACACTATACCTTGCAAAAATTGGAGCATTTACATACCCCCAATTAGAGAGCAGTCACTGTTCCAAACACACTGCTAAGTTACACTCATTGTTCAAACCTAACGGCTGGAGGCTCTTGAGGCGGTAAATCCACATTTTTTCCTTTTAATATAAAATGCGGTCAAAGTCCCCTCTTCTGAGAGGAAGATTTAATCTTTAGATGCCCTTAACACGAAGGCCTCTTGGAACTTCACCATGTGCAGTCAGGAAGTGTAGTGGTAAAGGTCGCTCATCATCCTTTTTGAGGATGCTCTCGATGTGTTCGCTGACTCTAATTTTTAGTTGTCTTTTAGTTTTACCTATATAAATCTTACCACAGGGACAGGTGATCATATAGATCACCTGTGTGGTAGAGCAGTTGATAAAGTCTCTGATTTTTTTTTTTTTTTTTTGCCACTTCAGTTAACTTTGTCCAGGGACTATCGTCAGGATGTTGTTCACGTATGTCCCAAATCCAGTCACATCATTGTGGCTTTTCAAAGCTTTCCCCCTTTTTTTTTTTTTTTTTTTTTAAATAAATGAGCTGTGTAAGTATTATATTGCAGTATAGGTTTCGATATACATAACTACAATAATACCACCTTGCAATGCGCATAGCATGCAAAGCCGATTAACCGCCTGTTCTCATAAAACTATTGTACGTATCTATATATTAATACTTTTCTTTCTGGTGAACCCGCCCACCCACCCTCCTATATCCCCCCCCCTATTTGCCCCCTATATATTCAAGGCATATCCGACGACCGACCTAGGTTCAATGCATTGTTCATTTCTCGGCTCTGGCCTCTGGGCTGCTCTTAGCTCAACCCACCCCATTGATAAAGAGCGGGTAGTCCCGACACTAGGATAGTATGGGTGACGGGCACGGCATTGTTTGAATCCACAGGTTCCACATTCTTATAAATTTATTATAGCTGCCTGACCTGGTGTAGAATGTTCTCTCACTCCAGACTGTGGAGTTGACAGTTCCCAGCCAATCTTCCGGGGTGGGAGGGGTTTTTGATTGCCACGACTGTGCGATTAGTTTTCTAGCTTGGAACAGGCATCTTGCTACCGCTACCACCGTATTCCTATCTCTCAGATCATTGGTAACGTGCCCCAGCACACAAGTCCTAGGATCTAACTCTAGGTTGGTTTTAAACGTAGTGTTTATTTTCTTTACAATCTCGGACCAGTACCTCACTAGTTTTGGGCATCTCCAGAACATATGGATCAGATCGCCTGCTCCCCTGCATCTGGGGCAGTCATCGTTGGTTCGACGACCAAACATAAAGAGCTTTTTGGGTGTATAGTAGGACCTATGCAATAGCATCAGATGGGAGGCCTTTTGTGAGGGAGAGACCGACACCTCCGGTCCCAGTTCCAGAATCCTTTTCCACTGTATGTCCGTTATCTCCCCCACATCGGCCGCCCATCTGTCCCTACCCCCGAGAGAACCTACGTGCGTGTTTATTTTCTTTGTTAGTTGAGTGTATATCTCTGTGATTAGCCCCTTAGAGGTCTCTGATTTAATAATTGTTTGTAATAGTGGGATCTTACACCATGTAAGGGGTTGGCTTCCAAACTGCTTGCTTAAGGCGTGTCTAATCTGTAAATAGCTGTAGAATACGTGGCTTGGTAGCCCATATTCATGCCTCAGTACCTCGAAGGGTTTCAGGGTATTCCCTTCATATATCTGAGTCAGTCGATAAACCCCGTTTCTCTCCCACAGCTTATTCCTGTCGACGGATAGTAGTTCCTGCAGGTTCTTGTTGTTCCAGATTGGTGAGTATTCTGAAATTCCCTTGTACCCCATTATTCGCTTAGCTGTCTGCCAGACCCTGGTAATCATTTTAAGTGTTGAAGTCTCTCCCTGCAATGAGTCTGCCTCCAATGCCTCAACCAATGAGCTATGTGGGCTTCCCTGCAGAGCGATCTGGGCGCTCTTACTTCCCCCCCCATCGTTGGCGCATCCCCCAAGTTGCTGTAGCTGGGCTGCCAGGAAGTAGGTAAACGGGTGTGGGACCCCCAGTCCCCCCTCCATAGCGGGGCACTGCAATTTTTGTAGGCTAATCCTGGCCTGTCCTTTTTTCCAGATTAGTTCCCTAAAAAGGGATTGGATTCTTTGAAACCACTTCTCCCCAATCCATACTGGGGAGTTGTGGAGCAGGTATAGTAGCTGGGGCAGCCATACCATCTTGATTAAGTTGGCCCGGCCCGCCATAGATAGAGGGAGTCTACACCAGATGTCACATTTTTTTTTAAATTTTGATAGGAGAGGGACCAGGTTGTCTTCAATAAACGCACCAGGGTCCTTGGACAGCACGACACCAAGGTACTTCATTTTCCCGGTAACTCTCAGTTGGGGTAGACTCATTGAGATAGAGTTAGCCAATGGATCGACCGGCAGGAGCGAAGATTTCTCCCAGTTGATAGTCAGCCCTGAGAATTTTCCAAAGTCCTCCACTAGGTGCATTACTTTCTCCAATGAGGAAGACGTATCCCCAAGGAAGAATAGGACATCGTCCGCAAAAAGCGCTATTCTCTCATCCTCGCCTTTTCTATGGAAACCCTGTAGTTCAGATGATGATCTCACCGCTCCCGCCAACGGCTCCATAGCTAAAACAAACAACAGCGGGGATAGGGGACAGCCCTGTCTTGTCCCTCTTTCGAGAGGGAAGCTTTCCGAATAGTCATTGTTTATCTTGAGTCTAGCCCTTGGATGGTTGTAGAGAATTTTTAACCAGTTGATGAATACGGGGCCGAATCCAAACTTCTCCAGCACCCACCAAAGATATTCCCACTCCAGGCTGTCAAAGGCCTCGGCGGTGTCTAAAGACAGTATGGCTCTAGGCCCCGCGTTCTCCGTTGGAACCTGGAGATTCAGGTATGCCCTTCTGATGTTGGTGCTGGTAGACCGACCGGGAATAAATCCCGATTGGTCTGGGTGCACGAGTTTTGCAATACACTTGTTTAGTCTGGACGCTAGCGCCTTTGCTACAATCTTAGAGTCCGAGCACAGTAGTGATATCGGTCTATATGAGGTGACTTCCAATTGGTCTCTTCCCTCTTTTGGTATCACCACTATATCAGCCTCCAACATTGATGAGGGTAACCTCCCATCCTTAGTCGTCTGTTCCAATACTTTTAGAAGCTCTGGAAGTAGGACCTCCCCGTACTTTCTGTAAATCTCCAGTGGCAGACCATCCGGGCCAGGGGATTTCTGACCTGACAGCTCTGCGACAGCTTTTTGCAACTCCTCCAGGGTCAGGGGAGACTCCATCTCGCTCCTGTCCCCTTCCGAAAGCACGGGCAGATCCACCCCTTCCACAAACCTATCCATATCGCGCCGGTCCGAGCCCCGGCGCGACCTGTACAGGTCCCTATAAAACGTAGTAAAGGTCTCTAGGACCTTTGCGGGGTCGGAGGTAATCTCACCAGCCGGTGTCCTAATTGAGAAAATGGCCAATGGGGCTAGGTTAGACTTGGTTATGAGTGCCAGCATCCGACCTACCTTCTCCCCTTCGCCATAGTAATTTTGCTTCTGGAACAATCTTTTATTTTCTGCTCTTCTGTTAATTAATTCCCTGTATTCTTGTTGTTTACTGAGCCAGATCTCCTGTTTTGCAGGGGTTGGGTCCGCCACATATTGTGCTTCTGAGTCCGTAGCCTCCCTACTGGCCCTCACCTCCCGTTCCCTTGATTCTTTCTTTACTATGACAACCTGTTGATGTAATAATCCCCTAAGGAACGCTTTTAGAGTGTCCCACACTACCCCCGCAGGGGCTGTGCCTACATTAAACGTTACAAACTCTTTTAGTTTGGAAGTAACTTCTACTGGGCTGCTTATTAAATCCAACCATAGTGGTTTTATTGTCCACCTTTTTCGGCTAGATCTAGTGTTTAAGTTCAGAGTCAGGATTAGGGGGGAGTGATCTGAGATACCCCTCGGCTTATACTCTATGTCCCCTATTATTTGCAGAGCTTCACTATTACCTACTGCCATGTCTATACGTGAGAGAGTGGAGTGTGATCCCGAATAGCAAGAGTACTGTCGGGTTTTTGGGTTATGGGATCTCCACAGGTCACACCACCCAACCTCTTCCAGAAGTTGGCCTAAGCGGCCCTCCGAAAGCCTTTCCGCCCGATTTATAGGCGGAAAACGGTCCATTTTGTTATCCAAAACTGCATTGAAATCCCCTACCAATATTATCGGTACATCTGGCTTGCTCTCGACAAATTCCAGCAGCTCCAAAATAATCTCTGTTTTAAACGGAGGAGGGATATAAATGTTTGCTATTACCAGAGGCTTATTTTCCACGACGCAACTCAAAAAGACATAACGACCCAGCGCGTCGATTCTGGCTTCCCTGCAGGAAAACGAGATACCTCTCCCCACCAATATACTCACCCCTCTTGAATATGAGGTGTAAACTGAGTGATACTGTACTTGGAATTTGTGGTTCCGAACATGTAGTTTGGTATCATTAGTGAGGTGGGTTTCCTGCAGGCAAGCCAGTCCAACGCCATGAGCTTCCATTGCTGCGAAAACTGCTGCCCTTTTAGCTGGGTCACCCATGCCCCTGGTGTTCAAAGAGCCTATCCTTAGCATTTTAAAAGATATTTTGGTAAAAAAAGCAAGAGAGCAGCAAAGAGAAAAGGAGAAAAAGAGAAGAGAAAAAAAAGCCAAAAAAAGAAAAAACAAAAAATATCCAAAAGGAGAGGGCGTTTCATTTGTGTGCTAGTAGGTACCAAATTATTCGTGAGCACTGTAGTTGTGTTAATCAAAAAAGACAAAGAATAAAAAATAAGTAAATTGGGGACGGGCAAGGGGCCCCCGCGTCCGGGGGCTCCCCCCCCCCATATTTCCTGGCTGCAAGTGCAAACTCCACGTGCTGGTATGATTTACATTTATTTTTACAAACCCACCCTTCGTGACTTTATGTACCTTGCATTTACCCCATTGCCTAACCCTATATCTCAATATAGACCCCCCTCCCCCCCTGCCCTCAACTTTGTGTATCCCCCTTGTTAGTGATCCCCCCCTCTGCCTAATTAGGCTAGCCCTAGGGGCTGTGCTTGTGACCTTGTTCCCCCCTCCCAACCATACAAAAAATTCCTCCCCATACTTATGCTGAAAAAATGTGTTGTGACTCACTCCCACACTCTTACCCCCCTCCCCCCCTCCCTCCACCCTCCTCCAGAACCCCAAGACAACATTTACAGCATACAAAACTAGTGAGCTCACATCCTTCCTCCGTGCTTCCATCTCACACCCCCCCCCCTTCCCCCCTCCCGAGTCCCCCGTGTCCACTACTGGTTACTATGGAAAAACAGACCAAAAGGGAAGAGAAAAAAAAAAAAAAGAAAATGTCACATTATCCTCTTTTCCTGTCCAAATTTGACCTTGTTTGACCCCTAGGTCTGCAGGTCCGCTTTGTTATCATCTAGCCATTTTGTTGCCCCCGCTATTGTGTCGAAAAAATGGGTGGACCCCAAGGCAGTGATACGCAGTCGTGCAGGGTACAGCAGGGCGTATTCTAAGTTATAGGACCGCAGACTGCGCTTAACGTCCCTGAATTCAGCCCTCCGCTTCTGTAGGTCTGGGGAATAGTCAGGAAAGAATAGGATCTTGGCTCCATTGTATAGAATATCCCCCAGCTCTCTGGCCCTACGCATCAATGTTACCTTGTCTCTGTAATTGAGAAGCTTCATTATTATTGGCCTGGGATGCCCTCCAGATGGTGGGGCCCTAGTTGGAACTCTGTGAGCTCTTTCAATAGCGAAGAGGTGGGAGAAGGTTTCCGTCCCAAATATTCCCCTGAGCCACTTCTCCAGAAACTCCTCAGGGCAGGGGCCCTCACTCCGCTCCGGCAGGCCTACCATCCTCACGTTGTTCCTGCGAGACCTATTTTCCATTTCCTCTATTTTGACTTTGTGTAAGCCCATCTGCATTTTTAATGATTTGAGCTCTTGCTTCAATGGGATTAGTTCGTCTTCAGCCTGGCTAACTCTCTCCTCCAGTGCAGTTGTTCTACCGATAGTCCTTTGCAGTTCTTGGCTTAGCATAGTTATCTCTTCTTTCAATCCCATCAGCTGGTCGCACAGGTCGCTTAAGGAAGCCTTACAAGAATTAACAGCACATAAGACATCTTTTAATGTGGGTTCGGCTTCTGATGGGGCGTCATGTGCCGCAATCTTGTTAGCTGCTAGTCCCGCGGCCTCACCAGCAGATCTATTGCTGCTCACCGTTTTTGTTGTGTGCGTTGCCGCTGGCCCTTTTCCTAGGCTCCTCCTGTCCCCTAGACCCCCTGCATGCGGCCCGTCCTGCTGCTGCTGGGTGTTTTTAGATGGAGATGAGGTAGGGAGATGCACGAATTTTTCCAGTTTAGCCGCGGCGGCAGCTGCTGCCTGGCTCGCTTTTTCCTTTGATGTGCGGGTCGTTTGGGAGCTGGCGTTGTCCTGCTGTTGCAATTCCTCTCCCTTTTTCCTGGTCATGGCTTATTGGGTAAGTCAGGGGAGTATATGGAAGGATTAAACCGCTCGCGGGGTTGGTACTTTCCCTTCTCCCTCTCTTCACCTTAGCCCATTTGCGGGTACCACTAGGGTAGTTATCCACTTTTAAGAATAGGCGGTGTTTCAGTTCTATTCAATTAGTGTGGTGTGGCAAGGGGTTAACGTCTCTTTTTTTTTTGACGCAACCCTCCGCTAACCATCAGGGGGTGACCTCTCTTCTAACATGCACAGATCACTATGTATCGGAGTGTCAGGTAGCCCAAGCCAAGCCTGCCTAAATGCCAAGGTTGACCGTTAAGTGACAGTATGTCAAGCTGCCTGGGCCCACCTGAACCTCCCCCTCCCCTTGTCCGTGGTAGATAACTAAGCCTTTAAAAAAGATAAGGGAAGACAATCCACCCCTGGTGTGGCTACAGAAATTGGTACCTTGAAGCTGCCAAAATGCCTGGGCAGCACAGGGACGCCTCTGGGGCTTAATCCCCTCGCCGATGGTGCACGCCGTCCACGCTGCTTCTCCCCGCCGACGCCGATGCCGTTGCCCGGGCAACTGTCACACGCAGACAACCTGAGCTCCTCCACACCGCTCCGTGAGCTCCGATCTGCGTTCTTCCCGAGCGGCTGTGTCAGTGCACCGCCGACACGCTGGGGGGGGGCAGAGCTAGGGGGGCCAGGCGGCCAGGGAGACGCCAAGGTCTGCAGGGTGAAGGAGGCTCCGTCGGTCAGCCTGAACGCTGGCTGGATCCAGTGGTCACGGAGGCATCGGGCTGGGGGAGGATCACTTGCTCTCACTCTGACATCCGGTCACGCCCCAAAGTCTCTGATTTTAAAATGTTCAAGACCCATGGAGTCAGCGAACACATCCGTTTTGTCAACATAACAACACATGGAACATTTACCACAGGGGAAACTCCCATGCAGTGGGGGCAGGTCCGTCAGCCAATTTTTAAAGGGTGATCGAATATATTCAGAGTGGGATAGTATGTCCCCTACATTCTGAGCCCTACGTGCAGTCATCATAGGTCGATCCCCTACAAGTTTCCCCAAGATGGGTGCTTGAGATAAAATTGCTCCAATGTTTGGTGAGAGTGTCCTTAACTTGGTCCCATTGGGCCCCAAATCTGGTAATTATTCTAACTGGGTCCTGGGAGCTGTCTTTCTTATTGTCCTCAGGTGTGTCTGTCAAAAGGTCCTCTCTCTAAGTATTGAGGGCTCTTTTTTTGGCCCTTCTGATGGACCTATCGGAGTACCCCCTTTCTCTAAAACGTGTATATAAGTTGGAGGCCTCCTCCTGAAAGACAACATCTGAGGTACAATTTCGTCTAATCCTTAGGAACTGACCGATTGCTATTCCCTGGATCAAAGAAGTTGGATGGTGGCTAGACGCCTGTAGAAGTGTATTCGCTGCTGTCTTTTTGTGGAATGTTCTAGTCACCAATCTGTCATCCTGTATAGTGATTTGAAGATCCAAAAAGGAAATCGTGTTGGGGTGGTGTGTATGAGTAAACCGTAAATTGCGGTCATTTGTATTCAACTGTTGCATAAAGCTATCTAGCTGAGATACAGTGCCCTCCCACACCATAAAGACATCATCAATGTACCTCAGCCACAGTCTGCTGTGGCTGAGGCACAGTGGCGACACATAGATCTCCTCCTCCTCCCATAGGCCCAGGTGAAGGCACGCAAAAGAAGGGGCCCAGGGAGCTCCCATGGAGGTGCCCCTTCTTTGTTGAAAGAATGAACCCAAAAATTGAAAACATAACATGAACTCTTATGCCCCGTACACACGGTCGGATTTTCCGACGGAAAATGTGTGATAGGACCTTGTTGTCGGAAATTCCGACCGTGTGGGCTCCATCACACATTTTCCATCGGATTTTCCGACACGCAAAGTTTGAGAGCAGGCTATAAAATTTTCCGACAACAAAATCCGTTGTCGGAATTTCCGATCGTGTGTACACAAATCCGACGCAGAAAGTGCCACGCATGCTCAGAATAAATAAAGAGATGAAAGCTATTGGCTACTGCCCCATTTATAGTCCCGACATACGTGTTTTACGTCACCGTGTTCAGAATGATCGGATTTTCCGACAACTTTGTGTGACCGTGTGTATGCAAGACAAGTTTGAGCCAACATCTGTCGGAAAAAATCCTAGAATTTTGTTGTTGGAATGTCCGATCAATGTCCGACCGTGTGTACGGGGCATAAGAGTTCAAGAATAAATTAATTTTGAGCCGCTAAAAACGGATAATTCTTCTCCAGTAAGTGACCTACCACACGGAGGCCCCACTCATGGGGAATCGACGTGTACAAGGATTCCACATCGATCCCAATGAGGAGAGCCCCCGCGGGGTAGACCACTCCCTGGGTGCGTTTCAAGACATCCCTCGTATCCCTGACGAAGGATGGTAAGTCACTCACAAGTGTCTTAATCATGGCATCAACATATTTACCTATCCATTCCAGGGGTCCCTTTATAGCAGATACAATGGGTCTCCCTGGAGGGTCTGTGAGAGACTTGCGTAGCTTGGGGATAATATAAAAGATTGATTATAAAATTCCTAAAGCGCTGAAGTGGACTAAAAATATTTTTGTAGAAATAGTGAAAAGTACAATAGTGAAAAATACAATAGTGAAAAAATAAATAACTATAAAAGGTAATACAGCTGCAATCAATTAGTGACACTCCACAGTTTGTTAAGATAAATAAATAAAGTGATGCGCTTGTATTATCTATTTGTTAATGTTCTGCCTCTTGTGCCTATTTGATACTTCTAAAATAAGTGAAACATTGTGTAAAACTTTTGTTAAATAGTAACTTGTGTTTAAATAATAAACCATAACAACTGAATTACATAGACACATATAAAAAGAAAAGAAAAAGTCACGTGTCAGTGATGATACGCGTGGGGAGAACTAGCCTGTGACGCTCTGTTTGGAGTGCGATCTCCCTGGTAGTGTATGAGCAGCAGCACTGAGCAGCACGGAGCTGGATGTGACTGACCATTATCTTGAATAAATGCGATCTATATCCTAGGGAGCATGTGAGTGGAATCAAGTGGCTTTTTATGGTATCTAAAATTTGGCTGATATCTGCGCAATGGTGTTTTCTTCTTAATTTTATCTTATATGTGGGGGAAGACCAGTAGAAGCTGAGCAAACTATTCTTCTATGCCGGCGGATGATTACAGACAAGCCGCTCCACCGCTGACAGAGTCTCACTGAGCCTGGGCTTATCAGAGGAGGAGGTATCATTCCAATATAATTTTGTGGATTAATCACTATGTTTTGACTTTGATCATAAAATTATATGCTTTATATATTAGAAATTTTCATTATTATTCACTGGCTGAAAGCTTTTGGGAGTGTTTAATAGAAAAAGGCTCGGAACACATTTTCTCCTGAACATATCTTTTTATATGTGTCTATGTAATTGAGTTGTTATGGTTTATTATTAAAACACAAGTTACTATTTAACAAAAGTTTTACACAATGTTTCACTTATTTTAGAAGTATCAAATAGGCACAAGAGGCAGCACATTAACAAATAGATCATACAAGCGCATCACTTTATTTATTTATTTAATATAAAAGATTGGCGTGTTGTATTCCCTTACTGTTAAGAAAAGAAATTCTTTTTTGGTGATAAGATTACATTCTGAGGCAAACAATAATTTCTCATTAAGGGACTGCACAATCTTGGGGAAGGGGTTGTCTGGGAGTTTACTATATGTAGTAACATCATTCAATTGACGCATTACCTCTTTCTCATAATTGTCTCCCGATAGTAGAACTATATTCCCTCCTTTGTCACTGCCTTTAATAACTACTGTATGTTCAGTGCCTCACGTAGTTCCTTCAGTGCCTGTCTCTCCCTTTTTGTTAAGTTATCCATTCCTTTCCATTCCCAGTTAATCTTCCCCAAATCTTTTTGAACTAGGTCCAGGAATAGTTTAATCCATTTGTTTTTGGAAATAGGGGGCATCTTCAAGGATTTCATTTTTAGATTCGAGAGTCTGTTCATTATGTCTGTATGTATGGGGGTCTCCTGGTCACTGTCAGAGTCTGGGTTTTCATTTAATAACGCTACCAGGTTATCAAGAGCTTCCTGTTCTTCCTGATTCTCTGATATGGCGTTTTTGGTATTTTCACGAGTGGAGTGCCAGGACCTGAATATCACTTTTCGCAAAAAGAGGTTAATGTCTTTAAACACCTCAAATTCTTGCATATTGGATTTCGGTGAAAAGGACAGACCTCTTTTAAGTAGGGAAATATGATGGTCATTGAGGGGAAAATCCGTAAGATTAATGACAGTCATGTCCTGCAGCTCCAGAGGTGAAAATTCAGGGGAGAGGTCTGAGGTGGTCTTAGCTAGCGTCTCCGTGGATGGCTTCTCAATTCCCTTTGGTTTCCCTTTAGTTCTTTTTCTTTTTGTACTGTGGTCTTGCATCTAACCTGTTGGGTATTGGAAGGCTGACCCTGCGTCATGTCTGCCGTATCTGTATGTCCCCCTGTTGTCTCTAAAAAAACAATCTTCTTGGTTGGAGAATCCAAATCACTGTCCGGAGACTGTGAGTATTGGGGGGGCTGAGGGGGTTCTTCTGTTCCTACTTCTACGAGATTTGCTTCTGCCCCTCTGTAGAGTAGGATCACAGACACAGTCCTTCTCCCAGTCTGCTAGGTTCTGTTTGAATTTCTCTTGTTTGTTACTCTTAAGTCTTTTCCACCTCCCTTCTCAGAGACTCATTCAGTCTCTCGAATTCCTGGCTCTGTTTAAAAGGTTCAAGTAGTTGTGTGCTTGTGTCTATTTCAGTTTGGAGTTCACTAAGTTGTACTAATTCTTCTGCCACAATTAGGTGCATTAATTCTAGACCTCTATTGATGCAGCTTTCTTTCCACAATTCGAGAAATCTCGGTGTGTGGAGATGAGCAGCCGGAACTACCTTTTCACGTAAACCCCTTGGTATGACCCTTTGTTCCAGATGAGACTTAAGGGAGGATACATCCCATTTCCTGTTTAAATATTTGATAGTCAATTACTTATGGTTTTAAACAGCTTTCTAAGGGTGTCATCATCCTGAGTTTGATTTGTCTGATCTATAGAAAAAGCCATTTGTATTTCCAGATCAAACTATTCATCTAGGACAAAGGCCATTACCTCGGAGTGTAGGTAGGGACTGCTACAATTGTGTACAGGGGGGAGGGGAGGGAGGCAAGTTTACTGTATCAGTGGTTTCAATTCTGTCATCCAGCATTGCATATATTTTTCATTTTATTACTTCCTTTTATTACTTCACTGTTGTCCTTCATTGGTTTGCATACTGTTCCCTGGAGCAGGTTTAGCAGGACACAGTGTATTCATTTATTATATGGGGATATATACATGTACAGAGGGGGTACCAGGTGGTGTATCTGTCCTTTTGCACTGTCATTTTTTTCAGTGGTGGAGGTTGGTTCTACTTTTTACTATGTGGGTGGAAACATTTTTATGCTAATATGACAATAAATTGTTTCTATTTGAATGAATCTATGGCCAGTGTGTTCCTCATTGATTGACCCTGTCCTCTGGCCCCTTTGGTCTCCCCCCTTTTTTTCATATATGCCATGGTCTATAGGAACACCCCTGCTCTATATAGGTATTGATTACAGGTATTTGGCTTTTATTCCAGTTATTGATCTGTGATTGGATGTGATACTGCATCCACATACATTACCCAATCTGGAATACTTTATTCATAGGCATTACCCCTGGCCTCCTTTTTTGTTTTTTTCACACCTATTATTGTCCAATTTTTGTAACATTGTACCTGGCTATAGAATTAATATGTATATATTGACTAATCTGCTTGACTATATGACATTTGTCACTGTTGATCTGTTGTATTACCAATCAATTGTATTTACCAATAAACCTTTACCTTATTGATTTTACAATTGAGTGTGTTGTGCCTCATATAAAGTCCCACAGGCTATTTATGTTATTTTGTGTATATCTGTACCAGTGTCCCATGAACATCTGTACCAGTGCAAAAAACATATGTCACAGTGTATCAGTGTCCCATCAACATTTGTCCGTTTGGTATCAGTATGTGTAAAAAAAAAATAAATAAAATGTTTTTTCTTTCTTTTTAACATTATTTCATCATAGCGACACTGTACTACTCTGGGGGGGGGGGGGGGGGAGGGGGGATTTTTTTTTGTACACTATGGTTGCTGTTACAGAGATTATCACTGTAACAGCAATCAGTTTAACCGTCATGAATGGGTTTCCAATCATGACAGCTTGCTTTCTGTTGACATGTTGTGATTGGCTACAGCTAATCACATGGTACAGGGTGCCAGATACCATGTGATAGCTGTGGGCCAACCACAGCATCACATTACAGTCATGAATGGAAGCCATTTATGACTGTTTTGTTGACAATGTAGTCATGTGACCCAGTGGTCATTGGATCGTACTACTGTGCACCAAAAGGGGGAGCTATAGTGCACATGTGATAGGCGACGCATGTACTCTGGGTGGGCAGCAAGAGGTTAAACAAACTCCATCCATCAAACTCCATCACTTTGACGTTTCGGGGTAAAGTGACATGATCATAGTTGCTAACTAAAGATCAACCTCCAGCCCACCACTCACTTATACTCACCTTCTCAGCCCCATACCACCAATCACTATAGAAAGCACAACTGTTGTGAATGAAACTCGTTCATAACAGTTGTGTACACATTGATATAATGTGATCCCCCGGCCACTTTGTACTGTGAACCGTAATCTGCTGTTACGGGTTTACGTGGTTTCAGGAGTGGCCTGTTAAGTGCCTGGGGGGGGGACCAATGCGTATGTAACATATATTCATGTTGCTGAGCCTGCCCATCCACAGTAAAACTACTGTGGATGGTCTTAAGGTGGTTAAGGTCCACTTTAATACGTTATAAAGGTGAACAGTGCAAGCACCAGCATGTACACAGCTATAGAAAGGGAGAACCCCCACTATGCCAACATCCTATTATTTAGAAAAAGGTTCAAATGAGTTTAGACAACTCTATCAAAAAAACAAAATAGATTTTGTGGGCACAGCACGAGACAATAATTATTTAAAATTATAAATCTTTATTACAAAATACATAGTTTTGGATGTGGAGATGTCCAAAACGATTTAGGTATTGGGCGGGGATATTAGAGGTTATAAACGGAACCTTCGGGACCAAGCTGGAGTTGGAAGGTATTCTATGTGTTTTGGGAAGTATGGAGGGAAACCGGAGAGTCTGTAAACATCAGACAAGAATATTAATTGCCCAACATTGGCAATCAGTGAGGCCACCAACACTCGAAGAATGGGTTAAGGTGGTAGATGCAACAGTGTGGAAGGAAAAAGTGGTATTTACTAGACGTGGGAATTTTGATAGATTCTTAAAGCTGTGGAAGCCATGGTTAGATAAAATGGGTTGCCAACCATGAGGGAAGATGTGATAAGGACAGAATAGAACTAAGTGGAAGACACAGTAGAATTAGGCGGCTGGATCAAAAACATTTAGATCAGTCTGGAAAGAGGGAGAGAGAATAGGGAAGACGAGGGGGGGTGGAGGGAATGATGAGGAAACTATACATAAATAATAATTGTACAAGGACAAGAACGGTTATACACTTTCACAAGGTGGGTTGAGGGGGGGAAGGGGTGGGGGGTAAGGAAAGGGGTTGTATAGTTGGAGATATAGTTGACAATATGGATAGAGGTGTTGTGGTGGATGGGGTGGGGGGGGAGAGGGGGCTGTTGTCCCCTACCCCGGGGTGAAGTTGTGCCCCCCGGACGGGGATGGCACCCCCCCCCCCTTGACCGACCCCAAGAGCACCTGGACAGTTTATGGATCAAATGGAAATCGAGTCGGGACATGTTAATGTAACATCTTAACGGCTTTTCATTATACACGGCAATGTAGATTTGACTATGTTATAGGTATATGTCTAAGGATCTTTTCCCTTTTGTCTTTGTGTATGTATATTTGAAAACTTTAATAAAAAATATATCAAATAAAAAAAAAACAAAAACAAAATACATAGTTTTAAAAACACATAGACATACATAGCACCCTACTGACTAACAGAATCAACAATACCCAATATGGTAAACATGGAGATTTGGATATAGATAGAGTCCTTGTGGACACATATACTGTACAAATTGTATAGATAAATAAGGTCCATAAACTCCTCCATGACAAGAGTTCATGGAGGAGTTTATGGACCCGATCGATACAATTTGTACACTATATGTGTCCACAAGGACTCTATCTATATCCAAATCTCCATGTTTACCATATTGGGTATTGTTGATTCCGTTGGTCAGTAGGGTGCTATGTATGTCTATGTCTTTTTAAAACTATGTATTTTGTAATAAAGATTTATCATCTTAGATAATTATTGTCTCGTGTTGTGCCCACAAAATCCATTTGTTTTTTGATAGAGTTGTCTGAACTCATTCAATCCTTTTTTCCCATGTACACAGCTAAATCCAGAAGGTGACTCTAGATGATGACTGGGGAACGCCGGTGCTCTCCTTCTGGATAGAAAAGCAGATGAAGGCATTGTCGGGGGTGGAGTACTGTGATCTCTGTGGAAGGTAAGAAATATCGGGAAGTATTACATTGACACATTACTCAGCAAGTACAAGGGTGGTGTAATGGTGTTGGATGTATCACGGAATCTCGGTGGTTCAAAAAAGAAGCAAAAGGTATTGCTGCCCTCTGAGAGTTGGGGAGAAACACTGTAAACAAAGATGAAGAGGGTGCAACAACCTAGCGCATTACCCAAGTGGTATCTTAAATAATGTATGAAAAGAAGTATACTCACAAACACATTAATGATAGAAGCATATCAAAGTCCATAGTAGGGACAAAGCGACAAGGTCACCCAGACTATTCACAGCAAGTAGGAGGACCTTCCAGATGACTGACATGTTTCAGGGGGAGATCCCCTCTTCCTCAGAGCCACATTACTCAGCATGCTGCAGTGAGCATGAAGATCTTTCTAATGCTAGGTCCACTATAAAGATGAACTTCCCTGCTGACTTTTAAAAAACATATTCTCCAGCCCAAAAAGTCAAGCACCATCTTCTTTCAAATCTTCCCCACTATCTTTCTTCTTGTTCTGCCATCCTGGATTCAGGATCTGGCTGCAGCTATCTGATCAGTCACTGCCAGACCCCGACAGTGTGATGTGATCCCAGGAGGCTTGGGGGGGGGGGGGGATGTGGGGGTTGTGGATCCAGCACACTACTATTCTAGCCAATATGAGGAAAGAGGATGTGGAAACAAGTACCTCTAGGATAAAAGTACTTGCTACCTCCCAAAAAAATTTTCAAATGTGTAAAAAGGAGGAGCACGATTATACAACTGGTAAAAGTTGAGCAAAGGTCCACTTTAACAGGTCATGAATGTGTTGAGAAAAAAAGTCATACACGTATATATTGACAAGTCTTTATATTTCATACACAGGGAATAGATACATTTGTATGATTATATCAGTTTGTGCTAATACATGCTCAGCTGTAAATACTCAAAGTTTATTGCAATAGAAAAATGTCTTATAGAAAATATACTATATAAACTCTTAGCACAGAAACAAGAACTGCCATGTGATTTAATGATCGGATAGTACACACATATCCAAATGTCATCTCATATTATGTTTTGATTTAATAATGAAAGCAAGCATAAACATCATTGTCAGCATTTGCATAAGTGTGATCAGTTGATGTATATTAATAGCAAATACTGTACGTAGACCATTCATGTTAAAATCAGAATCAAAGTCTTCATAATTGTGTTAGCAATTAAAAGCCACAATATACAGGCAAAGGCAAAAAGCTTCTGGTATTTCCAGTCAAGGTTTTTGTTGATATTGCATTATACAAACACGTTGTAGACAATTGTGCTCTTGCAACCTTGTGGTAATACTTTGGAGAAGCCCTTTTTCTGTTTCAGGATAACTGTGCCCCTGTGTTCAAAGCCAGCTCCATAAAGTCATGGTTTGACCAGTTTGGCGTGGAGGAACTCAAGTGCCCTGCACAGAGCCCTGACCTCAACCCTACTGAACAACTTTGGGATGAACTGGAACACCATTTGTGAGCCAGGTCTTATTCATCATCACCAGTACCTGACCTCACAGATGTTCTTTTGGATGATGGCGGTTCTAGACTTCCCCTGCACTTTCAGCCTTGTGGCAAGTCTTGTAATGTCCTTTTCAGTTCCAGGATGACTGTGCACAAAGCTCCATAAAGACAAGGTTTGAGCTCAACAACTGATACAGTTTCACAGGATGTCTGCTACACCCCCTGTCCCAGACACAACTTTTGACAATACATAGAATGGAGTGAGACTTCTTCAATGACAAATGGCACCTATGGGATTGTTCACACTTTGGTTTTTACGCATTCAGACTCCTTTTACACTGCACACTTTTACACTGTTTTGCAGGCACTATAGCGTTAAAAATAGAGCCTGCAAAACGCCCCAAAAAGCACCCCAAAACACTGGAGCGGTGCGCTGGCAGGGCCTCAGAAAAAGTCCTGCCAGCAGCTTCTTTGGAGCGGTGAACTCACTGCTCCTTCACCACTGCTCCCCATTGAAATCAATGGGGCAGCGCTGCGATACCGCCGGCAAAACACCACTCCGGCGGCACTTTGCGGGCAGATTTAATACCTTTTCGGCCACTAGCGGGGGTTAAAACTGCCCCGCTAGCGGCCGAATAGCGCCACTAAAACGACGGTAAAGCGGCGCTAAAAATAGCGCCGCTTTACCGCTGACGCTCGGGCGTCGGCAGTGTGAAAGGGTTCTTACTCTGAACTCTTCTGATGGTAATGTTTTGCCTCAATTTACTTAGGCCTCCTTTATTTTTCTGGTGTACCCCCCTTCCCCCAGGGGATTTAGTTCCCACATTTAATACCTTTTGCATTGGAATTGTCCATGTCTTACTGTCTTCATGGTACATCTTTAATCCAGTACATGTGATGTGTAATATATTATGCTCCCTTAAATGTTATTCATCTAGTCATGTGGCACATAAATGTCTTACTCTGTTCTCTGAGTTTTTTCTATTTTCATTTATTTTTTATTTTTATGAATATATGTCAAATGGCTATGCTCATTTGTTGTAAGGTTGCTTTGTAACACTGTAAAATCACTAATAAAAAATTACAATTACAAAAAAGACATGATTTGACCAGTTTGTTGTGGAGGAACTTGGGTGTCCTGCACAGAGCCCTGACATCAACCCTGCTGAACACCTACAGAAGGAATTTGAATGCCGATGGTGAGCCAGGTCTTCTCATCAACATCAGTACCTAACCTCACTGATGGCCCACATTCCCACAGACACCCTCCAAAATCTTGTGAAATCTTTTCCCAGAAGAGGGGAAAGTGGGCAACTTCTTATTAATTCTCATGGTGTTGTAATAGGATGTCCAACAAGCCAATATATGTGTAGTTATCAGTAGTCCACAAACTATTGGCCATATGTTTAAATGGACTTCAAATAAACATAAACATGAAAGAGAAAGCACTAAGTGAAACACAATGAAAACATAAGTCTGAGCCTGAAGTAGATTTTCATGTGAATAATTGAATTAATGTCATTCTGGCTTTCTTCATAAAAGGGGCATTGCACACATATTAGATGAGAGACATATGTTTCATTGTGTCTCATAACATATTGAAGGTTTTCTGGAGACATTTCTTTGCCATCTCTCTGGTCAGACTGTTCCATTCCTCAGGATAGTCAGCTGGTTTAGCATTATACTCTGCTGCAAACTGCTTATTGTACTTTTTGAGAATGAATTTCCAGTAGTCAGAAGCTTCAATACTCTCATCAGGTTGAATTGTCCAATCTGGGTAATAATCTCTATAATCCTTGTAGGGATGAAATTTCCATTCTGTGAGCTCATTCTTAAAAGGTGTATTGCCAACCACTAGGGTAGTACAAATATCATGAAAAAGAACGTTTGTTGTGGTCCATCTGTATTGTCCTAGTCCTTGTGGGCGATGTACGGACGCAAAGTGCTCCTTATGGTCCGTCCCTCCAGCCTCACAGGGGACTCTACAGAAAGGACATTGCTTCCCGCACCCAAACACCTTCTTAAACAGTTCATCCTGAGGCTTCACTACAAGTCTGGAAAGAACATCTTCTGTACTCAGAGATTTCAGTTCTGCTCGGATCTCTTCTTCTGTATCTGTCAGACTGATCCTCATATAATCAATAAAATCCTCAATAGTTGCCGAATTTTTAAAAATGATTGCCTTCATTGTCTGCTGTGGTAACACCAGATCACTGTTCAATTTCTCACACAGATGGGACAAAAAATCTGAAACATCTTTAAGGTTTAAAGCTGGAGGATTGTTAAGACTAGATCTTACCCGTCCCATGATATTAGACAGAATTCTGTCTTGTAAAGTACTGATATTTTTATATTCCTTTACAATATAGTTAGTTATCCAGGATTTTACAAAGTTTTTATAGTCATTTGAATAGTTCACATAACTTTTGAAATTGTCTTCCTCCAGGAGGTTCTCTAGAACGGTGAACTGGAAAAACATCCGAGAGCTGTATTTTTCAGAATCTTTGCTATTTGCGATGTCATCTACAACTTCTATTCCCAGTTTTCTGTAAACATGATCAGTTAGCGATGGTTTAAAAAGGTTTTTACAGACTCGTTCAGCGAGGCTCTTGCTCTCATTTTTTTTCTGAAAAGCATTTTTGAATGTATCAAAGTATAGTGGTTTCATGGAATTGAGCCTAGCACGGGGGTCATTCTTTTGTAAAAATGTGAAATGCATCGTCTGAAAATCAACAAGAACGTGTCCCAAAATGGTCAACTTCAAATCAAATTCACGATCAGCTGAAAAATAATTCTTTGTATCATCACGTTTACAGTTTTCATCAATTATCTTCAATATTTCCCTGCAGTATGTGTCATCATAGTCAACATCTATTTGTGTTTGCTTTCTTGAATAATTAATACATTTATGCAACACATTATGGAAAAAATCTTCATATAGGAAATCCCCTTTAAATTTCTTGTATTGGTAACTTGTGATTTTTTGACTACAAAATGATGGTTCCTGTTGTTCTTTGGGTTTGGGAAAATGTTTTGTCTTCTGTATTTTTTCATTAACACTAGAACCTCTTTCTTTCATGTCCTTGGTGAGCACTAGTAACATCTCTCCCTCAATGTCACGCACTTTCCGATTACTTACCTTTAGATTTTTCGCTGCATTATTCCAGATTCTTTCAAGTTCCTTCTCTAATTCAGCAATGCTCGGCTCGTGTTTTCTCTGTCTACACTCTTCTATAAAGTTGGAGACCTGCTGTTCAATGCTTTCTATTTGCTGACTGTATACATTTTGTACACTGATGTTATCTTTTTGGATCTGAATAGTTTCATTAAGTTTGGTGATTGAAGAAGTTTCAAGACTTTTTATCAGGTTTTGAGCACTGATCACAAAGTCTGTTTTGTATTTTATTAGCTGGGCACCATCTGTCTCTTTACTGAAATACTCTTCCAGCCAAGCTAAAATCTCTTCCCCCTCTCTTGTGAGAATACATTCTGCTTCTTTTTTACACTCATTGGCTTTGGCTTCCAGTGTTTCAGAAGACTGATTCTTGATCAGTGTCTCAGATTTGGTTAACCATTCACACATCAGTTTATTGTATTTCCATTCACGTTCAGAGTATTTTATAGATAACTGGTTGTAGGCTTTTGCTATCACGCTGTTTCTAAAACTAAATATGAAGTTTTCATGTTTTACTGCACTCCACAAGTCAGATACCCATAACATGAATTCATTAATGTTTTGTGTCTTATTATGTCTGTCTTTCATGAGCTTCAGTAGATTTTGTTTTAGTTCATTGACATTTTCACTGTATGCACTGCTGACTGAAGCCATTGGTGGGACTCCATGCCACAGACTAGCAATGTAACAGTTGTCGTGATCTAGGTCATACTCCATTATATCAGAAAAACTTTTAAACTGTGTCTTTTTCTCCATAACTGCCACAGTTCTGGTGATTTCATCTAAATGGTCCATCAGCTTCTTCCTACCCCTCATGTTCATAGAAGGAGCCGATACGTCACTCACATTATGATGTACAAATTGGCAGTTGGGTTTTTTCCCAATTTCTTTCATCCTAAGAAAAGCATGGATGACAATTTGTAAAATATCTTTCATTTCTGTTGTATTTTCCATGGCCATGTTAATTAAGGTGATGTCACTCAATCCAATCACTAGTGTTGCCAACTCATTATCATGTTCATAGCTGCCCTCAAGAGAATCCAACTCTGGAGCCTTCAATCCTTCTGTGTCAATCACCAAAATGAACTCACAGCTTAAATCGTCCTGGAAATTTTCCTTCACTTTCAGAAGAGTCATGAAGGCTCCTCGTGTACATCGTCCGCTGGCCACTGGGAACTGCAACCCAAACATGGTGTTCAGAAGGGTGGATTTCCCTGTACTCTGCACCCCAAGAACTGTTATTACTCTCAGTCTGTTTTTTCCTTTGACTTTCTTGTTCAACTCACACAGTACATCTTTTACCCATTGTAAGGGAATTCTGGACGCATCCCCATCTATAAGCTCCAGAGGAAACCCATCCAAGAGGAGATCTGCAGCTATTTTAGGAAGACATTCAAAATTTATGTCTGTTGATTTCCCCCTTCTTCCCATATAATACCAGGCTTCATAGAACTGACCCACTTCTCTCAGAAAGTGCTCAATTCCCAATGAACTGTCAGATATCCTTTGATCCAATTCGGTCAGCTCTGCCTGCTTGTCAGGCAAATTACATATTTTTTTATATTGAGCTTGTAAAGGGTAAAGGCATTTTCTTGCCTCAACATCAAGATGAAATTTTAACCACTGTAAAAAATAGAACTTTTCCGATGTATTTATTGAGGTGATTGCATTTACAAATTTGGATATTACACTAGGAATGTCACATTTCCATTGGTCTTGTCTTATTACTTCACATTTTCTTCTGAGGCCAGATTTGTATTTCTCCCCATTACTATCCCCTTGTTGTTTCATTTGGCACATCTCCTTTTCTAATTTGGCCATTTCTTTCAGTGGCTCTGCTTGTAGTTTCATTGTTTCTTTCTTGTATTTCTCAACATCTTCTATTTCATCTGTTATTTCTTTTGCTTTCAGTTTTGCTTTCTGACATTCTTCAAAGTCCTCATCTATTCGGATCCCAGGTCTGGGGGCTTGTTTTGCCAATGATTCTAGACTTAGAGTTTTGATGTTATTTTGAAATATTGACAGAAGTGATGAATAAAGCTTCGAAACAGCTGTTGTCTCGTTTGCATTTCTTGGAATCAATAAAACATTGTCTTGGGTTAAATTTAGCCCAGGTGTCAAGAGCTTTAGTCTTTCCTGTGTGTCCGCCATCATCCTGGTGTTGTCTGGGCTAATTATCAAGAGATATTTAGTATTGTTGCTGTTATACTTCATTAACAGCTCGTATTGGTCTTTACTGACACCGTCTGTAAGAATCACAATGACTGATGAGATTTCTGTCAGAAAGTTAAACTTCTTCACATTAGACTCAAGTTTTCCTCGAAGATTTGTAAAAGCCACAGGCTCTGGAAATTTACCTTTACCACCAGGAAAATACCAGGAAATTTCCACCAACCCATCTGATATTTTCCTTGCAGCATTTCCACCTTCCATATCCCTGTGGATAAAATGTTCATGTTGGTGTTGTGGTGTGCCCAGAAGCTGATTTAATATTTTTGACTTGGATAGCCTACAATTCCCCAGTCTTACAAATGAGATTGTTGGCATTGGGACATTAACCAAGCTGTCCTCTATAAATCCTTTGCTGTCAGCTAATGACTGAGGTCTCCATTTCTTTACTATGCCCCTCATTGCCCACAGCATGAAGGTGCATTCTGGGCCATCAACATCAGGCAGCAGCAGAGGGACAGCAAACTGACACATTGACATTTTAGATATCATTTCTTGCTGCAGGAAATGGTCTGAGCAATGAAATGCAGCAGAAACCACATCAAGAGGGTGGATATCATTTTGTAAATCATTTTCAAAAAGGAATATAAAGCTGTCATCCTTATTACTCTCACTCTCCTCTGATTTAATAAAAAACTTATTTATGTTTCTGGCATCCCCATTTAGTGACATTAACCTTCTTACAAAATACCATAATGCATTATCATCAGAAGGCTCATCTGTCATTAAACTTTCTGGACCAATTTCAAGGACTTTCTGTAGAGTGAGTTTTGAGGTTTGTTCAGTGCCAATCTTCATCTTCTCCAACAGCTCCTTGAATATACTTTCTTTCTCTGGAAATAGATGTAATTATCTTCAATAAAAATAACATTAGAAACACATTTGTACACATTATTATGAGTTGTAGGTTGGTATTTATAAAATGTAATCAATAAAAATAAATAAGTGTCCCATGATTTCATTACAACTCTGGATCCAATAGACCTGGGCTGTTTTCCAGTTGATTGAGGGGACCTGTGCCAGCACTGTCAAACAGAGCGATCTCCTGTAACTATCTCTACACCCGTCTGACACCTACATAATCAGTATTAGCTGCAGCAATGTATACATGGAGTGTGACAGGTGAAGTTGCCTAAGCTAAGAAAGGGTTCCCCACTGACACCAACACCTAGACATTCTTTCTCCCAAGGACACCAATGATGAAGTGTTCTTTCTCCCATGGATTCCATTCCCCAGTGTCTGTGTTTGTGGGAGAAAGAATTCCCTGGCAACAGTGTCCATGTCAGGAAAAATTGCTCTTCATTCATGGTCAGTGTAAGTACAATGCCCCAGTCTTGCAGATCAATTGGATGAAGAATGCCTGAGCAAATCTGTTGGAAGGCCAAAGAATGCCCTAAAGTAATGGAATTGTTAATGAAAATTGTTCCATAGTTGACAACTCCAGGGCATACTTCCTCCCACAGACATCAAATCCAGAAAATTCTTCCTCCCACAGACACTGACTCTGGGCAATTGTCAATCCCATGATATTACGCGTCAGCATAGCCTGTACCCGTGTACCCATGTAACCAATTAAAGGACTATTATTCAAGAGCATCCGAGTTGCCAGCCCTTTTCTGATTCAAGTACTGCATTTTGGGGCCTGAACGTCCTGGCTAGAGCACCGGTCCACAGTTCATAGATCACCATATCGGCAGTGGAGCTGGGGTATCATTTTTCTTCTCATTAGCGCATTCTTTGCCTTCTGACACAATTGATAGAGCACACTTCATCCCACTGACCCACAACACTGGGACACTGTTCTTACACTGACCATGGAGGGCAGGGCAGTTTTCCAACCATGGACACTAATGCCAGGGCATTCTTTCTCCCATAGACATAGACATTGGACACTTCTCCCCCCCCCCTCCAAGAAGCACCAGCACCAGAGCATTCTTATTCCCACAGACACTGATGCCAGGGTGTTTTTCCTCCATGGATACAGTTAACCAGGACATGATCATTAGGTCATTCATCCACCCACATAAACCAATACCAGGGCATTTATCAGCCACTGACCACCAATGATGGGTATTTTTTTCTCTCTCATATACAAATACAGGGGCATTCCTAATCCAATTGAACAACATTAGGGCAGTTTTCCTCCCACAGATACTGATGGCAAGGCAACATTTCTCAGACACAACACCCCTAAGGGTCAGTCTTTTTTCAGACACAAATAAAGGGGCATTCTTCGTCCCACTGACCATCAACGATGGAGCATTGTTTTTGCCTATTAACACCAAATAACACATTTTTCCACCCACTAACAAACAAATTATTGCATTCTTTACACACAGACCAGAGCTAATGGGATGTCCTTCCTGACATAGACATTAATGCCAGGGCATTATTTTGCCCATATGCGCTAAATCTGGGGCATTCTTTCTAACACCGACAGGGATGCCAAGGCATTCTTTCTTCATAGATACCAAGACCAGGGAATTCCCACTCCCATAGACACAGTGAATGGGGAGTGTCTGTGTAACAGATACTGTTTCTGGATCATTCTTCATCCCATGGGAAACAATGTTAAGGCATTCCTCCTGCCTCCAACACAAATGCAGGGGCATTGTTCATCCCATGGATAATGGGACATTATTTCTTCTACAGATACGGAACCTGGAGCATTTTTCTCCCACTGACACAGGAACAGTATTCCTACTTTGACCAATAATGGCAGAACATTGTTCCTGCCATAGAAATTTATGCCAGGGAATTCTTCCTCTTATGGACACTGAGGGTAGTGCATTTTCCCTTGCGTAACAACGCCAGAGCATTCTTCATCCCCATGACCACCAATTATGGGACATTCTTTCTCCCTTCTACACACATGAAGGGACATGGTTTATTCCACCCACTGACCATGATGGAACATTCTTTCATCCACAGACACCAATGCTAGAGCATTTTTCCTTCCATCAACAATGATATTAGGGCATTTTTCACACAATGACCACTAACAATGGGACATTCTTCCTGCCATAGAAACCAATACAAGGGCACTCCTTCTCCTTCAAACATCAGTGTAGGGATTTTTATTCTAGTCGCTATTGACATCAATGCAGTTTTTAGCCCATTGAATCTCTTACCCCTTTCAGATTCTTCTCAGCCTAAAGTATCAAGCCTTAAAAAAAATTTACTAGCCAACTACTACTTGATTACTTGACCTTCCTTGCTTTGTGCCTGCAATAGGTCTGTACCCACAAAACAGGTTGGATATTCCTGAGAACTTGCTAATAAGGGATAACCCATCAAATCAAACTGAACTTTGGCTGTTCGGTCATTCAGAAGAATGCCCAAACTTTTGCCTATTTAGACCTCTGTTCGGCAGGAGCTGAGCATCATATATAGAACTGCATTTCTACTGCTTCTGTATATGATGGATTCCTGCTGTCACTGCTTTCCTTCCTCAAATGTTCTGCCACAGTTGCTACAGCCATAGCAGTAGTACAGATTGCTGTTTGCCATGTCATCTGTTCTACATACAATGCTTCAATATAATTACTGCTCAACCGTTTCCTAGATGCTGTGTGTCATTCCTTTAACTTGGGTATCAACCTCCTGGCCCTGCCCACATGCTTAACTTTGCACCCCCCCCACTATTGAGGGAGCGTGGCCTGGCATGGTTAGGCGGGGGGATGCATGTTCTTACCCCCTTTCCTGGCCAGCCAGGCTGCATGCTTGTATTAAGGGTCTTGTATTGGTTTTCTGGTGGACCTCATGCATTTTTTTTGCATGGAGTGCAACACTACACATTTTTTTTTTTTGTTCTTGCTGTAAGATGTGCTACAGAAAAATTGACATTTACAAAGAAAAATTATACAATTAAAAATACCGGCAAAAGACAATACATTGTTGGCTTTAAAAAAAATGGAAAAAAGAAACAGAGCACACAGACCCCCCTTCAAATATCTGCCAAAAAAAAACAGACAGCTAGATGGGTCTGTGTGTGTTTTTTAGATTTGATTCTCTTGGATTTTTAATGGGGTTTGGGTTAGGCATAAAACTTCTTTGAATTTTACAAAACCACGCTTAAAGTGGTAGTAAACACCACTTTGTCAGTATTACCTACAGGTAAACTTATAATAAAGCTTATCTGTAGGTAAAATGAATATCTCCTAAACGTGCCCCATTAAGGAGATATGCGCATGTTTTGCACCCGGTGATGTCACTGGCACGTGCGCACTGTGCTCTGAATGTGGATGACATACTCAAGTATGCTGTCCATTGAGAATGTTGGGCCAAGATTGTGACTCCCATGCGCATGCGCGGAAGGTACATCGTAGCCATTCAAGTGACTGGAGTCCCCAAACCCAGAAGGAAGAATGGGTGAAGATAACAGCCCTGGCAGCAGTGACAGCATGCCGCTGAAGGCCTTCGTTTTAAGGTAAGTCATTCATAATGTGCCAGTGTGCAATGCATGCTAGCACATTATGACGTTTACTTGCGGGGGGGGGAACAGATTTTTTTTTTTTCTTATATTTTGAGTTTACTACTGCTCTAAACTGTACCCAGGGCAGCTCATTCCTATTGGTAATGATAAGTTGTTGGTCTTGCAAAACTTTGATTTCCTTTACTTGAAGACCCAATTTACCATAATGGCTCATCAGTATATTGACTAAGCATTTAAAGCATCAGCAGACCTATTGTTGGCACTTATGAACATTAGGAACCAGAACCTCACCATCCAATTTCTGTATTTATTCTATATAATCAGGCACCTCCAGGTGATTGTACATCCTTACTGATTTTTTATAGAGTCTTTAGGGCTTGAATAATCTTTTTTAAGTTAACTGGTATTTTTTTACTTTAATAATTAGATTCATAATTTATACCATATTATTATTTTTCATCAACTATTCTGTATTTTGTAGTTCTGTGTTGATTTCATAATTATTTATAACTCACCATTTTTAATTTCTTTTCTTGATTCGTTTGAAAAAACACTGAAAAAAAAAGAACAAAGTATTTAATTACGATAACCGAAAACTATCTGAGCGAAATTGTTATTGAAATTTTGGACCTTAAAGTGTATAATGTGTCAGGGGCTAATTAAAAAAAACACCTTCAGTACATCTCTGCAACCCATGCACATCTCCCACAAATTTGGTATGGTGAAAAATACTAAATGTACAGACAAAATGCCTGCCAATCCCGGTAGAAATCCAGTGTGCTCTTCACTTCTTGTTTGAGCTGAAAATGCTGCCTCTGATGAACTGCAATCCCAATCTGTGGTGTCAGCCCTGACAGTTCTCCCATGTGGGATTACAAAACACGTCTTCCCTATAGATTCTATAAAAAACTACAGCGACATGGAAAATATTTGGGAAATTAGTCACATATTTATCATATTTTTGGTGAAATACCAAAAAACAATATAGGAAAAAAGGAGTAGCACTCGTCTAAACTACTCTCTGTGCTCATCCACTAAATTATGCTGACAAATAGTGAAATACATAAAGTAATTTCCAATCATATACAATATGTGCTGAAATAACTACTAAACAACAAATCATATAAGTACTGTATAACAACATATAGAAATAGTCCAAAATTATAGTGCACTGATGTTTGCATAATCCTAAACTGCAAAAGTACTAATAAAGTGCAAATAATATAAATGCAACAAAATATATAAATAATGTGTCATAAAACAATAAAAAAAATCATTAAAAAGTCCATATGTCCAAAGGCAAAAAAATTCCTGAGAAAAAAACACTCCAAATTGGTGCTGACTCCTTCTTAACCACTTCAGCCCTGGAAGAATTTACCCCCTTCCTTAGTAGAGCACTTTTTGCAATTCGGCACTGCGCCAATTTAACTGACAATTGCGCGGTCCTGCAACACTGTACCCAAACACAATTGACGCCATTTTTTCCCCACAAATAGAGCTTTCTTTTGGTGGTATTTGATCGCCTCTGCGGTTTTTATTTTGTGCGCTATAAACAAAGAAAGAGCAACAATTTTGAAAAAAACGCAATATTTTTTACTTTTTGCTATATTAATATCCCCCCAAAAATATATAAAAAACATTTTTTTTCCTCATTTTAGGCCGATATCTATTCTTTTACATATTTTTGGTAAAAAAAAAAATTGCAATGGGCATATATTGATTGGTTTGCACAAAATTTATAGCGTCTACAAAATAGGGGATAGTTTTATGGCATTTTTATTTTTATTTTTTTCATCAAAGAGATTTTATTGAAAAGTTTTGTACAGCTTACAATCAAAGTCATGTGGCACATAAATAGGAAAAGATATATATCACAGGTTTTCGTGGACACATATTTCTGGCCTAAAGCAGGAAGGTTACATCCCGTTACTACTAGGTAGTATTGGGCAGATGGGTTTTATTTGGTTTGTCTAGCCTTTAAGTTATAATGCGTCATGACATCATCTTATTTGGTATCATATAATGTTCATTATATCACTGTAATTTCTGCTATTATAAACAACTTTGATTCTGTGAGTTAGGAAAGGATAGTACAGTTAGAAAGTAGAGAGGGGTTTTGGGACGGGGTATTATAGTCTGAGACTGCTTGTTTTAGGTATTTGTTTATTATGTTATAAGTCTCGTCTGGTGGAGAGTGGTCGTTATTACTGATACATGGTTTATGTTTCCTTGTTATGTCCTCATTTTGAATTTCTCATTGTGTCATCAGCTCTTCATAAGTTTTGGAGAATATGAAAGCAAACCACGGAGACCATGTTTTTTGGTACTTTTCCGCTTTGTCTGTGGATTGCGCCACGGTGTCCTCCATGTGGCAAATTTCATCAACCTTTTTTAACCAGGTTTGTATGGAAGGAGGTTTCTTATTTTTCCAATAAAGTGGAATTAAGGTTTTAGCCGCATTGAGTAGATTCTTTGTCAGTGATTTTTTGTAGCGTCGAAGCGGAAAATTTGAAATATGGAGTAAACAGCAAGGTGCGTCTAGTTGTAAACTGGTCTCCGTGATTAGCTTCACTAGATCCCTGACCTTGTCCCAGTATTCTCTCAGAATAGGGCACTCCCACCAGATATGAATCAGAGTGCCTTTTGCCTCCCCACACCTCCAGCATCTGTCCGAGGAGTGAGGAAACCATTTCGAAAGCCTATCAGGTGTTCTGTACCAGTGTGTCAGGAGTTTGTATGACGTTTCTTGTGTTTTGGTATTTATGGAACATTTATGTGCCATAATGCAGGCTGCGTTCCATTGTTTGTCAGTGAACTCTATTTGTAGGGCCTTGGACCAGTCGGCTTTAAATCTGTCGTCTGTTAGATCTTTTGTCTTTTGTAGCCAGCTATATGTGATTGAGGTTGCTCTATCTAGTTGTGTGCCTTTTAGGCAAATGTCTTCTAGTTCTGATAGCTGCCTAAAACAAAGCGTTTTTCTAGGTTTACTGGTGAGGTAGCTGCGTATTTGCAAATATGACCATGTGGGTAAATGTCGTAGTTCACTGTCTACTTTTAGTGAGTTGATGTCTTTAATGTTGCCTTTGTGAATACAGTTTGTGGCGAGTAGTGGTTGTTTAACCTCAGGTGTCTGTAAGGTCTTATTACCAATTCCTGGGGGAAAATCAGGGTTGTCCATCAACGGTGAGAGTGGGCCGGGGACTGAGGTCAAAGTCGTGGTGTTTACTACCTTCTGGAATATGTTGAGCGTGGTGCCTGTCAGTGGGTGGTCTTTAAGTTTTGGGTTTTGAATCTTCCATGGTATCCAGGGGGAGAATTTCAGTGAGGTTTGGTGTATGGAGGTTTCCAGTGGTACCCAGTCTTTGGAATCCGTGTGACAGTGCCAGTCAATCACCCTTGTGAGGTGAGAGGCCATATAGTAGTTGTAGAAGTTTGGTAAACCCATACCCCCCTGATCTTTTTGGTCTTGTTAGTAATTGGAATTTGATTCTGGCTTTTTTGTGTCCCCAGAGAAATTGGATAAGGGTGGATTGTAAGTTTCTAAAGAACACCTGAGGGATCTTAATTGGGAGTGATCTGAGTAGGTAAAGCAGTCTGGGGAGAATAACCATTTTCAAAATTGCTGCCCTCCCAAACCATGAAAAATATTTATTGTGCCATTTTTTTAGGTCCTTTTTTATTTCTTGCAGTAGAGCAGGAAAGTTACGTTCAAACAGGAGTGTTATTTTTGGTGTCAAATTAATTCCCAGGTATTTGAGGGATTCAGTTTCCCACCTAAAGGGGGAGTTGTTTTTGGTTTTGGTCAGGGATTCGTCCGTGAGGGATAGATTCATCGCTTCAGATTTTGTATAGTTTATTTTAAGGTTTGACAAGTATCCATAGAGTGTGAATTGTTTCATCAGGTTAGGGATTGTTACGTGAGGGTTGGTCAGGAAGAATAGCAAGTCATCTGCGTACGCCGCGGTCTTGTATTCCTTATTTGCCACTTTAAATCCTGTAATTGAGTTATCTAGGTTAATCTTTCTGATAAATGGTTCTAAGGAAAGGATGAATAGTAAAGGGGACAATGGGCATCCTTGTCTAGTACCGTTTGTGATCAAGACCCTCTCCGAAAGCGTACCGTTAATTTTCAGCTGAGCTGACGGTTTGTCATAAAGAGCTGAGATCCATTTCATCATCTTTGGACCCAGCCCCACATATTTACATGTGTCTAGCATATAGTCCCAAGAGACTCTATCGAAGGCCTTCTCCGCGTCTGTGGACAGGAGAAGGCCCTCGCATTCCCCTCTGGCAGCTGCATGTGTTAGTAGAAGGGCCTTGATCACATTGTCCCTTGCCTCTCTATTGGGCATGAAGCCTACCTGTTCCGGGCCTATAATGGAGTGTAGGATGAGCCTTAATCTATTTGCCATTACTTTTGCTAAAATTTTTAAATCTAAATTCAATAGTGAGATGGGTCGGTAGCTTTTGCAGTCAGTAGGGTCTTTCCCTGTTTTTGGTATTACAGTAATGTGTGCAGCTAGAAATTCGGTTGGTGCGGTGGAGGTTGAAGATAGAGCATTTAAAGCTCTATGTAGGGGGGGTATTAGGATTTGGTCAAATGTTTTGTAGTAAATAGATGTAAAGCCGTCCGGGCCCGGACTTTTCCCTGCTTTGAGGTCCTTTATTGCTAATTTAATTTCTAATTCTGATATTTCTTCTTCTAATGAGGAGGTCTCTGTGTCACTGAGTTTGGGAAGCCCACTTTCAGTGAGGTAGTCTTGTATTGCTTGTTGTCTGTTTACCTTTATGTCGTGAGGTTTGTGTTGTGTGGGTAGGTTATATAATTGTGAGTAAAATTTTTGGAAGTGTGTTGCTATTTCCTCTGTTGTAACATCTAGTGTTCCTTTTTGAGATCTAATCCCATTAATGTTGTTCTTTGAATTAGCTTCTTTCAATGCTCTGGCTAGTATTCTGCCTGTTTTGTCACCAGTCTCGTAGAATATTGCTTTTTTAAAGAATAGCATTCTTTTAGTTTTGCGATCAAAGATTTGTTGTAGTGTCTTACGGGTGTCAAGCAGTTCCTGGGCTGATTGCACTGAAAGTGAGTGTTTATGACTGTTTTCCAACTTATGTATTTTGTTTATCAGTGTATTTATTTCTTGTTCTTGTTTTTTCTTTCTTTGGGATCCTAGTTTAATTAGTTCTCCTCTGATACAGCATTTGTGTGCCTGCCAGATTGTCATTGGGTCCATTTCGGTGGTGGTGTTATTTTTAAAGTAATCAGTCAGTGCGGTAGTTATTTTGGGTGTCAGTTCTGGGTCTGTAATAAGTGACGAGTTAAGTCTCCATATGTTTGATCTAGGGGTTGGTGTGTTTAGGTCTATTTGTAGAGATATGGGTGCGTGGTCAGAGAGCACTTGGACCCCTATTTGTGCGTCTGTAACATTAGGTAGATCTCTCTGGGTTATGAACAGTAAATCTATGCGGGAATATCTGTTGTGTGGGACTGAATGATGGGAAAAGTCTCTGTCATCGGGGTGGAGGAACCTCCATGTGTCCACCAGCTGTAGGGAATTAAGAAGGGTCTTAATTTTTTTAAGAGCACTATATTTAATGCAGGATTTCCCTGAAGAGGAATCAACTGCTGGGTTTAATGGGACGTTAAAATCACCTCCCATTATAAGTAATCCTGATGCGAACCCTGTCAGTTCATGTACTATTTTTTGGCAAAAGGTAACTTGTCCTGAATTGGGGAAATATACGTTTGCTAGTGTGATGGGTCTGTTGTAGTATAGACCTTTTAGAAATAGGTATCTACCCTCTGGGTCTACCAGACTCTCGCTGAGGGTAAATGGGGCATCTCTACTCACCAGAGTTGAGACTCCTTTGGTTTTAGCGTTATTATTCGTTGCATGGTATGCCTCAGTGAAATAGTTATTGGTGAGTCTGGGGACATGGCCTGTTTTAAAGTGGGTCTCCTGGAGGAGAACAAAGTGAGGCTTACCCTTTTTCAGTTCCTTCAGGAGAGATGTCCTTTTTTCTGGGATATTTAGACCTCGTATGTTATGTGAAATCACCTTGGGGGATTTCCCCAATGTTGAGTAGGCCATCAGAAGGTATGGATATCTGGAGTCGTAGCGTAAGACCTGTAAAAGATTCTAATGTGGCAGTTAACGACCAATCTCCACTTTAATATAGTATTGTTTGGTAGGAGGGTGGGGGGAAGGGGTATACAAAGAGATAAAAGTAAGAAAGAAGAGAAGCTATGAGAAGATAAGGTAACACAAGGTGGGTACACCTTCAAACAGAGTAATTGTGTTTACTTTAGTTAGTTAAATCACCACGCTAAAGTAGTTAAGTAGTGTATCAGAGTCAAGAAGACTCAGCTCCGGTACACTTTTGCGGGTGCGTGGGAGGTCAACGAGCGAAAAAATGTAAAAAAAAAAAATAAAACAAAAAAATAAAAGTCTCAAAAAGTAGCACTTGTTGTACACTAGAGAACTGTTAAAACAAGTATAAAACGGAGAAAAAATGAACGACGCAGCCTCTTGTTGGCTTTAACTGTGTTTGGATCCAAGGGAGATATCTTGTTCTTGCATCCCTCTCCTGGGTTCACAACTGTGGGTAGCTCCTGGTTAATGAGTCTCACTTTAGGTCACGGCCTACCCCCTAGAGTCAACATCTACTATTCAGGTTGTATGTAAAAATGCAAAAGAAAAAACTGGAAAAATAGAGAACACCAAATTGCTTGATCGGCCTGTGGCCTATGGTATTTCAAAGTTATCTTGATTTAACTGCAGAGAACTCTGAACAGTTGGTGTATCAAACATCTTGTGGAATTGTGGCTCCGATTGGAGTCAGTGTCATAGAGCGTCCCTTCACATGTAGATAGTGTGGTATGTCGCTTCTAGGCCATAACTGCATAGAACCAATTTTATGATGAGAACTTTGAACGGTTACGTCTGCTTTGGTCGTTAACTGCGATCGTAGATGAAGGGCTGGTTGGATTCTCACAAGACCGAGAAGTCTCGGGGATAGATAGTGATCGTGGTCAGTTCTATTGTTAAATCCTTATTAAGGTGAATTCTTAGAGAGGATCCGGGGTAAAATTCACTGGATTAGTTAAGGTTGCGGAATCTAGACAGCGTGGAGCGAGTGTTGGGAGTCCCCCTTGTTGAGCCCCCTCCCCTTCCATGTTTCATTTTTTTAGAAAGTTGTTTTTCAGGTGTGGATAGCGGGGAGTTGGGCGGGCTTCCAGTGTGGGGAGGCACGGAGAACTCCTGGTACCATTCGGGAAGGTCAACTGGGTCTAAATCCAGTGCAGCACAGAATTCAGGGAGGTCATCTGGTGTGCGCAAGATAAGCTGTTTTCCGGCAAATGTGGTCACTAGGGCAAAAGGAAAACGCCAAGTGTAGCGTATGTCTTTTTCTCTCAGCTTATCTAGGAGGGGTCGAAGCGCCCTGCGATTTCTCAATGTGATCTGTGAGAGATCTTGGTATAACATGATGTTTGCCCCATTAAAGATTATGTGTTCATTTCTCCTTGCTTTCCTCATAATTTCTTCCTTGAGGGGGAAGCTCTGCAAGCAGCATATTATATCTCTTGGGGGAGCTGTGTCTGGGCCTCTGGCTCTGAGTGCTCTGTGAGCTCTGACGAATTCTATGTCTGAGTCCTCCTGCCTTTCTAGGAGGCTGTTGAAAACACGCTTCAAGGCAGGTATTATTTGGTCACTATCTACTGACTCAGGGACCCCCCTCACCCTTATATTGTTCCTTCTTCCTCGGTTATCGAGGTCCTCAATATGTCGGTTCATTTCAATGAAATGTGAGACATGTGTGTCAGCAATTTTGTCTAGTCTGAGGAGGGCTCTGTCTCTATGTCTTCCCTGCACTTCCACTGCTTCCAGTTTATCTGAGAGTACTAGCAGGTTAGACTTCAGGTCTGTGATGGCTGCTGAGAACGTTGCTTTAATGTCTGCAGCAAAAACAGACATATCAGAGTAGGTTAGGGGTTTGTTCAAGCGTTTCCCACTCCTACCTGTGTCCTCCAGTGCGGATTGCGAGTCCTCGCTGTATTCGTCCTCCTCGTGTTGTGCGCCCGCCATCTTGGGTTCCTTCACGTTGCCGCGGTCCGCGGGTTTAGTTTTCAGGAACTCCGAGATGCTTCTGGAAGAGGCCGAGGCTGGGGTACGGCGTGTTTTGAGGTGAGGGGTCTGGTGAGTCAGTCTGCCTATCTCCCGATCCAAGTGCTCCGGGTAGTGTGCTTTTGGCTGCGTCTATCCACAGGAGCTCCTCTAGTGTGCTGCCATCTCGCTCGCTGGCTAAGCCACGCCCGGCATTTTTATTTTTTATTAGTAATGGCGGCGATCTGTGATTTTTACCAGGACTGCGACATTATGGCGGACACATCGAACATTTTTGACACATTTTTGAGACCATTGTAATTTATACAGCAATCAGTGCTATAAAAAATGCATTGATTACTGTGTAAATGACACTGGCAGTAAAGGGGTTAACCACTAGGGGGCAGTGAAGGGGTTAAGTGTGTCCTAGGAAGTGATTCTAACTGTGGGGGGGATGAGCTTGAACACACAGGACAGTGATCACTGCTCTCGATCACAGAGAGCAGTAGATCACTGTCCTGTCACTAGGCAGAACAGGAAATGCTTTGTTTACATAAGCATCTCCCCGTTCTTCCTCTCCGTGACACGATCGCAGGCACCCGGCGGACATTGAGTCTGTGGGACCCGCGGTCATGGAGACCGTGGCGGATGCGCCTCCGGCGGCGTGCCTGCGCTTGTGTCACTGCTTCTTAAAGGGGACGTACCTGTACGCCCTTTTGCCTGCCAGTGCCATTCTGCCGACGTACATCGGCGTGCGTTGGTCGTCAAGCAGTTAAAGAGGTTGTAAACCTCTGGGAAAAAAAACAAACCCTGCAAGACAAAGGCATAATGAGCTAGTATGCATCGCACACTAGCTCATTATGAAATACTTACCTTATAATGATGCCCTGGATCAGCATCGGCCCTTCGAGTACAGCATGGACATATTCCACCGCAGTTACGTCCAGGTTTGTGGCTCCAGCGCATGCGCGTAGGAGTCGCCGGTCACAACACGACTCCTGAACAAATGGCACCAGCGGCCCATTTCTTCAGTGCGCATGCGCCGATGACGTCAGCAGCAGTGCATATACTAAATATCTCCTAAACTGTGTAAGTTTAGGAGATATTCAAGGTACCTACAGATAAGCCTTGTTATAGGCTTACTTGTAGGTAAAAGTGGTGTAACAGGGTTTACAACTGTAGCGGTCACATATTTGGTATGTAACTTAAGTGTGTTATATCTTAGCATCTGGCACCATCTAGTGGCCAAAATATGAAAGGACTGCATCTTTATTTTCCATCATTTAAGAAGTTGACATGGAAGTGTTTTGTTTGTTTACATTTGGACATTAACTTGACCTACCTACAATGATCTATGAACACCAGGAGAACTGAACTGCATTGTGGGAAGATTATAAAAAGGCTGGGAGCGGCCATCTTAGATCTCTTGGACAAGCATGGCCAGCCTGGGAGGATCTGTGTGAGGTCTCCAGCACAGCGCAGCCTTCCTCCATGGAAGAGTGATTCGAGCAGCAATACTGCGACACACCAGTGAGCTAGGCTGACGACAAAGCAAGACTGGGAAGGAGCCAGAGGAGCTTGTCGGAGCCATCTGAGAGTGTCGGAGCGTCTCATCGTGTGGAGCAAAGCAGCGCAGCAGTGCCAGCTGGAGACAGAACCCTGTACATCAGAGCGAAGACTTCTGACAACACTGTCCTGATTGGGTGAGAGGGCTGCTGCCCAAAAGCTTCTTGATGCACTTTTACACATCCGTCCATACAATACAGAGCTGCTGGGACCCAAAGTCCCACAAGCAAAGTCAAGAGGATTAGACTGAGTTAATATTAGGCCTCGGGCCAGTACCTCATTGAGGAATTAATACTGTATCATTGGCATCAGATATAGTTACAGTGCTGCTGCACCAGAACTTTGCTTCTATATTTCAGCCTACTTTGATCAGGAATCATTAACCCTTGGATTACAAATTTACTTTATTCTTTGCTAGCAGAAGAAAGAAGAAAAGAAGGACTGTTTAATAAAACACAAGGCCTTGTGTTCCTTTACCATATTAAGGTTAATGTGATATTAAATATGGGAGCTCTCTAAATATTGTATTATACTTTATTAAGTTAATCTCTGATTAGTATAGTTATAAAACGCACATAGAATAGGATAGTACTCATAGTGAGATCAATTCACTCTGACAGTTATCCTATTTACTTTATTACATTACTCACAAGTTATTTCAGACATTTTACATCTGTGTAATATCTTTGTAGCTAAAGTCAGTTGACTGTTAGACTATGTTGGTCTGACAGTACAACCATTGTGGTGTTTAACCTTTAAAGCAATTACAGTAAAAAAGGTTCTTATTCAAGTACAACTCTGTGAGTGTTGTTTTCCTATGCATCGTCCAGCAAGTGGAAGCCAAGCTAAAGACAAACAGGTATATTACATTGTGTATTGTGAACTTGCCATTAAGGTTTTGTCTTGACTGCACACTATTACACCACAGCGTTGTCAGGGGGACTGAGACAAATTAAAGGGGTAATAAAGCAGAGTACAGACCCAAATAAATCAGCAGCTCCTTCAGGGGTCAGTGCTACACGTGGGGGCATCGTCCGGGATTACTGTTACTCTGCAAGCAAGCCCATCCCCTTGGCACCACTATGGACCCGTCCACTGTGGTCCAGTGGTGCCCAGCAGAAGGCGCCCGTTTAGAAGCGAGCGTGGCGATTGAGCTCCCTGGTGAGGCCTGGGAAAAAGAACAGATCAGTCAAATTGTAAAGACATTATCCCCAGATAGAAAAGCATGGGTGATTGCCATCAAACCAGATGAAGAGACTTCTTGGAGTGGAGAGAGGGAGTACTGGAGAGCTTCAGGGGCGGAAGTGTACAGCTGGGAAACAAAACAAGGTTTTACATAGTACACCCCAAAGTCTCAGAGGGGGATTCCATCAGTGCTCCCCACTGGGACACAGCTAGAGGAACGATCCCTCCTCTGGCGTCTCTGGCCATGATTGGGCCAGAACTTCTTGCAGCTTTGGGAGACTTTGTGTCAAAGTGCCAGAAGAATAACACGGTATGCATAGAAGCTGGGTACAGGAAGCTAAGAATTTTTTCAGGAGAACAGCCTGTGCCAGCTGGAGACGAGGAATTTGATGTATGGACAGAGCAGGCCATGCAGGCTCTGGAAGAGTTGGGGCTGCCAGAAGCCCAAAAGAAACAGCGCATCAGTGAAAGTCTGCGAGGAGCTGCTGCAGAGGCTGTCAGAAACCCGAGGTTCAGTAATACCACCTGTAAGGCCAAAGATTACTTGGTTATGTTGCAAGAGGAGTTCGGGTGGCTGGAAAAGGCAGCTGATTTAATCTACCAGTTTGAGCATACCCTCCAACGCCAAGGAGAACGCCTTTCTGAATATATCAGACGACTAAATAAGATGTTGTACCAGATTGTGTTGAAGAAAGGGATGAGGCCCTCTGCTATAGACCAAGCCCGAGTACAGCAGATCATCAAGGAGGCCCTACGTTCTGATCCACTTTGGCTCCATTTGAAAACATCAGTGGGTGTCATGTCGCTCAAATACCCTAATCTCATCAGAGTGGTACGAGATGAAGAAGCCATGTTGGATGATCAGCAAGCGACTGTTCACCCAGTCTATGCATCTCTAGTTGAAGCAAGGCCTGCTAGGGCAGTGGAACAAGACTCTGAAATCGCCACTTTGAAATCTCAAATGGCACAAGTGATGGAGATGATGACCACATTAATGACAAAATTCTCAGAGGTAACCACAGAAGGAGAGATCGTGATCAGAGAACCTCAGAGAAAATCCACTGGCTCGAACCAGAGGCCAGTGAGCGATAAAATCTGCTTCAATTGTGGAGGAGCCAGACATTATCGGCGAGTGTGTCAAAGTCCAGTGAAGCCTGAGGCATCACTTAAAAAGCCGGCGGGAAACTTCAGAGGGCCCCGGTGAAAGAGTCAACTGGGTGCCCTGTTGTGTCAGCTAACTCCAAAAAACACAATGAAGTAGAGACCACAGGAGGGGTCAAAACTCTCAGAGAAGGCTTCCGTGATCATCACAAAGCAACCCAGCACTTTTTATACACATTTAACACAAGGGGTTAGATAACGAGGTAGGGCTGACTCATGGATACTTCCCCCTCCCCTCTAGCAAAAACTTAAAAGACAATAATATAATTAACATGTTAATTAACACAACACTTAAGGCAGCCCTGGCGACCAGACAGTTCATCTCCGCAGGTCAATGAGATCAGCTCTTTCAAGAATCATGTATTGTTCAGAATTAACAACCAAGAATAGTCTTTGGGCAAGTCCAAGAAAATAGTCTCTCAAAAATGTAACAAAAAAAAGATTAATATAGCAACAACAAATAACAGGGTGAATGTGGACAGAAAAAGGTCCTTGCAGCCAGTGTCCACGACAGTGCCCCCCCCCCCGTCCCATAGTCCGGAAGACCCAACTAGATCCACCACAGGTCAGCTTGGGGCTGTCCGGTAGAGTTTTATAGTTCAGTTTGCCAGGAAAGTCCATCAGCGTTCCCATTCTGCTTTCCTGGCCGATACTGGATGGTAAAATTGTAAGGCTGCAGTGCCAAGCTCCATCGTAACAAACGTCCATTATCCCCGGAGACCCGATTAAGCCAGATTAATGGATTGTGGTCGGTGAGCACTGTAAAAGATTGTCCGTAGAGATAAGGTTGGAATTTCTTGAGAGCCCACACCAGCGCCAAACACTCCTTTCTTCACGGCTGCATAACCGACTTCCCTGGGTAGCAGCTTCCGACTGATGTAGGCCACTGGGTGCTTACCACCATCAGGTCCTACTTGGCTCAGTACTGCCCCCAGCCCGAATGTAGAGGCATCTGTGTGGACACAAAAACGTTTGGTTGGGTCAGGGGCAGCTAGAACAGGAGCTGAAATTAGTGCATTCTTTAATCGTTGGAAGGCAGCTTCACACTCGGGGGACCACAGTACCTGTCGGGGAAGGTGCTTCTTAGTCAGGTCTGTCAGGGGCTCAGCGATGGAACTATATTGCGAGACAAATTTCCTATAGTACCCAGCTGTGCCGAGGAATGCCAGGACCTGGGTTTTAGTACGGGGGGTCGGCCACTTGGCAACTGCCTCAATCTTAGCAGGCTCAGGTCGTTGTTGTCCACTGCCTACTCGATGTCCACGGTACTGTACCTCGGACATCCCTATGCTGCATTTCTCTGCCTTAAGGGTTAGTCCTGCAGCCTTAATGCAGTCTAACACGACACCCAGGTGAACCAGATGGTCCTCCCAGGTATCACTGTAGATCTCAATGTCATCCAGATATGCACAAGCATAGTCCTGAAGGCCATCAAGGAGTTGGTCTACCATTCTCTGGAAAGTTGCTGGTGCATTCTTCATCCCAAATGGCATTACTTTAGACAGGTATAAGCCAAATGGGGTAATGAACGGCGATTTCGGAATAGATTCCGCATCCAGAGGAATTTGCCAGTACCCTTTGCATAGGTGAAGGGTTGTCAGGAATTTTCCCCGAGCGATGCGATCTAACAGATCATCGACCCGGGGCATAGGGTAAGCATCAGTGGTGGTGCACTCATTTAATCTGCGGTAGTATACACATAAGCGAGTTGTGCCATCCCGCTTCGGTACAAGGACCACCGGGGAAGCCCAGGGGCTGCTGGATGGCTCAATGACTCCCAACTCAAGCATCTTCTTAATCTCATGACGCATCCCCTCTCTCACTGTGTCAGGTATCCGGTAAGCCGCCTGTCTTAGTGGCAGTTGTCCCGGGGTCTCCACACGGTGCACTGCCATAGTAGTGTACCCAGGGACTGTGGAGAACATTTCCCTTCTCTGACTAAGGACCTGTCTAGCTTGTTCTCTCTGTGTCGGCCCTAGCTGGTCGTCAAGCTTTATCGTCTCTATCCCTGCAGTGATTCTATTTAGCTCCGAGAGCACCAGCAGGGGAAGATTCTCAGAATCTTCCACAGCTGGAGCACATATAGCGGCTACATCTCCTGATCTTTCCCAGTATGCTTTCAACATGTTCACATGAAAGGTCCGTCGGACTCTTTCATCCGAACATTTAGCCACTAGGTAGGTTGTGTCACAGAGCTTTGCTACAACCCGGTAAGGTCCCTGCCAAGTGGCCTGTAACTTGTCCTGCTTGGTTGGCCTGAGGGCAAGAACCTTCTGCCCAACCTCCAGAGTGCGGTTCTGAGCAGTACGATCGTACCATCATTTCTGCTGCCTTTGGGCAGCCCGAAGGTTCTCCTGGACAGTGTCCGTGAGCTCCTTCAGTCTGTCCCTAAACTCAAGAACGTATGCTACGATAGAGGACTCTTGGGGATCAATTCCCCCTTCCCAGTGGGCTCTGACTAGATCTAGGGGCCGCCTCACCCGCCTCCCATACAGAAACTCAAATGGGGAGAACCCGGTAGATTCCTGCAGCACCTCCCGATAAGCAAAGAGAAGGTTTGGCAGATATCTCTCCCAATCCCTGTGAGAGGTTGCAAATGTCCTAAGCAGCTGTTTCAGTGTTCCATTGAACCTCTCACACAGTCCGTTGGTCTGGGGGTGATAAGGAGAGCTCTGTAGCGGCTTTATCCCACAGAGCCTCCATAACTGCTGAGTGAGCTCAGCAGTGAACTGGGTCCCCTGGTCAGAAATGATTTCCCGAGGGAAACCCACCCTGGCAAAGATCCGGAGCAAAGCATCAGCCACAGTTTCTGCATTAATATTTGGCAGGGGAATGGCCTCTGGGTACCGGGGGGCATAATCCACCACAGTAAGGATACATCTCTTCCCAGAAGGACTAGGTCAGGGCAATGGTCCAACCAGGTCTACGGCAATGTGGCTAAAAGGTTCATCAATGATCGGTAAAGGGTGTAGGGGAGCTTTCAGCGGGCCCCCATGCTTACCCACCCGCTGACATGTGTCACAGGTCCGGCAATACTGTCGGACATCCCCTGTAATCCCTGGCCAAAAAAACGACTGAGTTAGACGGTGGAGGGTCCGGGACATCCCCAGGTGTCTGGCTAAGGGTGTGTCATGCCCAATGCTCAGCAGGTCATGCCGATATTTCTGCGGCACAACCAGCTGCCGCTTGGGTGGATGGGAGGCTGTCTTTCCCTCAGTAACGCGATAGAGTAATCCCTGGACCCACTCTATCCGCTCCCTCTCCAACCCCCCAGGGTCCAATCCTGCTCTTTCCCTATAGCTAAGGAAGGGTCGCTAAGAGTTGCCTGAGCAAAGTCTTGGGGAGAAGCCCAAGTCGGGATAGGAACAGCGGGGGTAGTACAGTCTAGGTCAGGGGTGACAGGTCTTACCTGGGTCCCGTCCTCGAGGGAGCGCACCTCCATCCCGGCTTGCTGGCGTGTGGTAACAGGATAGGCTTCCGGGGATACATCCAGGGAGAAGGCTGAATTTAAACGTCCCAAATCGTTGCCCAACAAAACCTCTGCAGGTAAGTTCTGCATTATTCCCACTTCCACTTCTTTGGCCCCCGAACCCCAATCAAGGTGAACCCTGGCAGTGGGGACCCGCATAACATTTCCCCCGGCCACTCGCACAGCCACAGACTGTCCCGTCTGCTCTGCCGGGTTTATCATTCGGGACTGTATCAGGGTAATAGTAGCTCCCGTGTCCAGCAGTCCCTGGGCAGCCCGACCAATAATCCACATGGCTTGTCGATAGTGTAAACGATTATCTGTAGTGGCAGCTTGCACAGGGTCTGCCTCATGTAGAATTCCAATATTCTCCTCACTTGGGTAAGTCACATCATCTCTCTCCAGACAGTGTGCAGCAGCCCGGGCAGGTCCAAGGGGCCTGTTGTTCCGCTCGTCCTGGGAAACATTCTGCGGACAATTCCTCCTAACATGCCCTGCTTGGTTGCATCTGTAGCAGAGGTCCCCTTTTCCTCGTGAAGATGGTAGCTGAGTGGGGCCGGGGATCGACGGCTGGTGTGGAGGGGCAACGCTCCGTGGAATGTTGGGGACAGGCCGAGCTGGGGTCTTAGGCTCTAGTTGTACAGTCCGCCTTGAATCCACGTATTGGTCAGCTAGGGTGGCAGCTTCATCTACTGTGACTGGCCGCCGATCCTTTACCCAGTCTCTAACTTCATGTGGGGTATGATCGTAGAATTGTTCCAGGAGGATTAGCTGGAGCGCATCTGCCATGGTAACAGCTTGGCACCCGGTCATCCAACTCTCCGCTGCTCGGGTCATTTGATGAGCCCATTCTGTGTAAGGCTCTCTCTCCTTTCGGCGGAGGTTGCGAAACCTCAAACGGTGTGCCTCTGGAGTAATGCCGAAGCGAGCCAATAGTCTTTCTTTTACCCGGTCATAGTCCTGGCTGATCTCGTCTGGGACATTATTGTACACCTCTGCAGCGCTTCCTGTGAGCCGGCTGACCAGGAGCATGACCCAATCTGCTTTATTGACACCTTGGAGACCGCATTGCCGCTCAAACATTTGCAGGTAAACATCCATCTCATCTTCACCATCTTGAAACATGCAGAAGGCGACATAGGGTAGCTTTTTGCGGGCCGCTGGAGCTTCCCGGTTGAACATAACTGAAGCTCCTTGGTCCCGCTGGAGTCCAGCAATTCGCAGCTGGGACACCTCTCGTAACACTTGACTGATAACCTCCTGCGGGGGGTGAGTACCATACAAGGCCAGTCGCCACTGGACATCATACTGGAACTCTGTCACCTCTGAGGTATCTGCTGGTGGGTTGTTGGCCTGGTCAATCTCCATTAGTTCGGTGATGAGAGTCGCTTTGGATTTGTTGCTGGAGACTTTTCCACGGGCTTCCAAGAGATCCTTCAAGGTGCTGCGCTTGAGTCTGGCGTAGTGATGTTCCATCTGATGTTAGGGGGTCCCGGTGGTGATTTGGGTGTGCCTAGGCAAGAGGAAGCATCCCACAGCTTGCCACCAATTGTGACAGATCCTATCCCACACTCCGCTGAGTGCTTCCGTCAGTAACACCACTTCCTCCAGTCTGACCATCAGAGAGAGATATTATTATAGCTGCATTGAATAAAAGTCTAGCCGAAAATAGCTTGTAGAATCTTGAATGCTTTATTGGACAGAATACAGCCTTTTTATACACATTTAACACAAGGGGTTAGATAACGCGGTAGGGCTGACTCATGGATACTTTCCCCCTCCCCTCTAGCAAAAACTTAAAAGACAATAATATAATTAACATGTTAATTAACACAACACTTAAGGCAACCCTGGTGACCAGACAGTTCGTCTCCGCAGGTCAATGAGATCAGCTCTTTCAAGAATCATGTATTGTTCAGAATTAACAACCAAGAATAGTCTTTGGGCAAGTCCAAGAAAATAGTCTCCCAAAAATGTAACAAAAAAAAGATTAATATAGCAACAACAAATAACAGGGTGAATGTGGACAGGAAAAGGTCCTTGCAGCCAGTGTCCGCGACAACCAGCTTCTGAGATGGAGAACTGCCTTCTCAAAAAGTGAGTTCGATGTGGGGCTTGCAAAGAGTGGTGATCACAAAATCCGCTTGGAAGAAGATAAACCCTTCCGAGAGAGGGTAAGGCGGATCCCGTAGGGAGATCTGGAAGACCTACGGGAACAGCTAGCTGAGCTGAAAAGGACGGGGATTGTCCGAGAGTCCCAGAGTCCATATGCTCCTCCCATAGTGGTCGTAAGAAAAAAAAATGGTTCCTTGCGATTATGCATTGACTACCGGACACTAAATTGGAGGACCATCCCGGATCAGTACACCACACCTCGGATAGAGGATGCCCTACAGAGTCTAACAGGAGCAAAGTGGTTCAGTGTGCTAGATCTTAAGAGTGGGTACTATCAGATCCCCATGTGCCCTGAAGATAGAGAGAAGACCGCTTTTATTACCCCTGTAGGATTTTTCAAATTTAATCAAATGCCTCAAGGTCTGTCTGGAGCCCCAGCAACCTTTCAGCAATTAATGGAGAAGACAGTGGGTGACATGAACCTGATCGAGGTGTTGGTCTACTTAGACGATGTCATAGTGTTTGGCAGAACACTGGAAGAACACGAAGAGCAGCTGGAGAAGGTCTTGAAGAGATTACATGACGAAGGCCTGAAGCTCTCCTTGGAGAAGTGTCACTTTTACCAACCCTCAGTGAACTACTTGGGTCACATTGTATCCGCTGAAGGAGTGGCAACAGACCCGCAGAAATTGGAGGCCGTTACCTCCTTGCCTAGATCAACTAACGTGACTGAACTTTCTAGGGTTCTGTTCTTATTACAGGCGGTTTGTGGAAGGGTTTTCTAAAATAGCCCACCCATTCACTGACCTGTTGAAGAATCAAGAAGGAACTGGCTCAGATCCAGAAGGCTTAGGGAAGCCAAAGGAAGGCCCCAGAATAAAAGAAAGAATCCATCCAAGAAGAATGGACTTCACAGTGTGAAGAGGCTTTCAGACAGTTGAAAAGGAGCCTTACCACTGTTCCGGTTCTAGCCTATGCAGACCCTTCTAAATCCTATGAATTGCATGTGGATGCCAGCCGAGATGGGCTGGGCGGAGTGCTTTACCAGGAACATGATGGACAACAAAGGGCCATAGCCTACGTGAGCAGAAGTCTAGTCCCCGCTGAGTGGAACTACCCCACTCACAAATTGGAATTCCTGGCTTTAAAATGGGCTGTGGTAGATAAACTCAAGGATTACCTGTATGGTGCAGAGTTCATGGTTAAGACTGACAATAACGCACTTGCTTACCTGCTTACCACACCAAAGTTGGATGCCACGGGCCATAGGTGGTTGGCTGCACTCTCAGCATTCACATTAAGCTTGAAATATAGACCAGGAATTGGAAATAGAGATGCAGATGCATTATCAAGACGACCTCACTGTTCCCAGGGTCAAGAAGAAGAATGGACTCAGCTCACCTCAGAAGGAGTGAGGGCCCTTTGTGATGGAGCACAATGGCAAAATAAAGGTGGGGCTAGAGCAGAAGAGGTTGGAGTGTCTGCTGCCGGAGTGCCTAAGTGTTACTGTGATGTCACTCAAATTGCAGAGGAAGGTTTACCAAAGCTGTCCAGGAGGGATCTTCGATTGGATCAACAACAAGACCCAATTTGTAGCCTGGTGCTGAAGGTTTTGGAGAGAAAACACCCTGACTTATTTCTCAAAAGCACTGAAAAGGAAGCTCGAGTCTTACACAAAGAGTGGGATCGGCTACAGCTCAAACAAGGGGTGGTCTACCGAAGTGGCCCCTCTGATGATGGTAAAGAAAAGTGGCAACTGTTCTTACCGGAGAAGCAACGAGAGAAGGTACTGATCGCTCTACATGACCACCACGGCCATTTGGGAGCAGAAAGGACTTTCCAGCTGGTGAAGGACAGGTTCTACTGGTCCCATATGAGGACTGAAGTAGAGGGCTATTGTCACTCATGCCTCCGATGTATACAGAGGAGGACCTTGCCTCAGAAAGCTGCTCTGATGGGCCATTTGGAGAGCCAAGGACCGATGGAACTGGTCTGTATAGATTTCCTGTGTGTGGAGTCTGACTTAAGTGGAAAGGGGAATATTCTAATACAGGGATCCTCAAACTACGGCCCTCCAGCTGTTGCAGAACTACACATCCCATGAGGCATTGTAAAACTCTGACATTCACAGACATGACTAGGCGTGATGGGAATTGTAGTTCCTGAACACCTGGAGGGCCGCAGTTTGAAGACCCCTGTTCTAATAGTTACTGATCACTTTACCCGTTATGCTCAAGCAATCCCTACTAAAGACCAACAGGCCTCTACAGTGGCAAAAGTTCAGGTAGAGAAGTTCTTTGTCCATTATGGATTATTATACCACAACTAATTCATTTCGATCAAGGGAGAGACTTCGAAACTACCCTGATTCAAAAGCTGTTGGATCTCTTAGGTATTCAGAAATCTAGAACCACCCCATACCATCCACAAGGTGACCCTCAGCCAGAGAGATTTAACCGGACTCTTTTAAACATGTTGGGAACCCTGACATCTGAACAAAAACCACATTGGAGCAGGCACATTACTGCACTAATACATGCATATAATAGTACAAAGTGTGATGCAACAGGATATTCCCCTTACCGACTAATGTTTGGAAGAGAAGCCAGACTACCGGTGGACTTGGCTTTTGGAACCAGCCTGGATCATACTTCAGCGACTTCTCACAGAGGATATGTGGATAGGTTGAGGAAGAGTCTGAAAACTGCTTATGATAAGGCTCAAGTCACATCAGATCGCAGAGGGTACAGAAACAAAAAGAACTTTGATCTCAAAGTACGGGTTCAAGATTTACAACCCGGTGACCGAGTTCTGCTAAGGAATTTGGGAATCCCAGGCAAACACAAACTGGCTGATCACTGGAATTTACAACCATATATTGTATGCAGGAAACTTCCAGAACTTCCAGTGTATGAGATCAGGCCGGAAGGGAGCACTGGACCAGTATACACCTGGCATAGGAACCCCCTTTTACCTCTAACGGAAGCAGTCAGGGTAAATTTAGAGGCAGACCTACCCTCTACATCTAATGCTGTGCATCGACCAGTGACTAGGTCTCAGCTTGGATCCTTAATTACTCAGGATGACGAGGAAGAGGAGATGGAGATAAGTTGGCTGTGGCCATCTGAAACAACAGAAGTTGAAGCGGGTGTTTCACCTCAGCCAAGAAGTGGAAATGAAGGGACTCTTAGACCTGACACCCCAGAATTTGTGTCGCTGTCTGAATACGGAAGAATAAGGAAAACTTGCCTCCCACTGGCATTGAGATAGAGGAGTCTGAAATGGGAGAAGGTAAAACTTGCCCGGAAGTGGTGACTATATCCACAGACAGATCAACGGGAGATCTTGTGGAGTCTCAAACTCCTCTGTTGGAAACAGACACTGAGGACTTTTCTGTTGGTGTTGAGTCCAAAGTACAGGAAAGTAAAGAAATTGAAGAAAATGCCAGTTTGTCTGAGACGCCAAAAGTACAGAGAACAAAGAGAGTGATTCACCCACCAAGAAGGCTGACTTATGATACGTTGGGTGAATGCTCTGAAAGGACTCAGTTTACTGCCAGAAGAAATGTTGAGATGCCTGGCCCCTCTATTGTTGAGTCAGAAGGAAGCAGCCCCATCTCACCCTTTGACACAGTTGTGCTGGACACCATGGTGTCAGCTGTGGGTACACAGAGCAGTCTCCCATTACAAGATAATTGGTGGGAGGCTCCTCTGTCAAGTTTGTGTTGTAAACTGAGCCATTTGAGCTTGGACTCATGGTCATGAAAATGCGACTTGTTTATTATCTTATTAACCTGTTTTCTCCGCATGTAACTGATAGCATGTAACAGGCAAAAATGTTTGATGAAACAAGATCTTAAATCTCTTTGGGGACCAAGCAGGGGGAGTGTGTAGCGGACATATATTTGGTATGTAACTTAATGTGTGTTATATCTTAGCATCTGGCGCCATCTAGCGGCCAAAATATGAAAGGACTGCATCTTTATTTTCCATCATTTAAGGAGTTGACATGGTAGTGTTTTGTTTGTTTACATTTGGACATTAACTTGACCTACCTACAATGATCTATGAACACCAGGAGAACTGAACTGCATTGTGGGAAGATTATAAAAAGGCTGGGATCGGCCATCTTAGATCTCTTGGACAAGCATGGCCAGCCTGGGAGGATCTGTGTGAGGTCTCCAGCACATCGCAGCCTACCTCCACGGAAGAGTGATCCGAGCAGCAATACTGCGACACACCAGTGAGCTGGGCTGACGACAAAGCAAGACTGGGAAGGAGCCAGAGGAGCTTGTCGGAGCCATCTGAGAGTGTCGGAGCGTCTCATCGTGTGGAGCGGAGCAGCGCAGCAGTGCCAGCTGGAGACAGAACCCTGTACATCAGAGCGAAGACTTCTGACAACACTGTCCTGATTGGGTGAGAGGGCTGCTGCCCAAAAGCTTCTTGATGCACTTTTACACATCTGTCCGTACAATACAGAGTTGCTGGGACCCAAAGTCCCACAAGCAAAGTCAAGAGGATTAGACTGAGTTAATATTAGGCCTCGGGCCAGTACCTCATTGAGGAATTAATACTGTATCATTGGCATCAGATATAGTTACAGTGCTGCTGCACCAGAACTTTGCTTCTATATTTCAGCCTACTTTGATCAGGAATCATTAACCCTTGGATTACAAATTTACTTTATTCTTTGCTAGCAGAAGAAAGAAGAAAAGAAGGACTGTTTAATAAAACACAAGGCCTTGTGTTCCTTTACCATATTAAGGTTAATGTGATATTAAATATGGGAGCTCTCTAAATATTGTATTATACTTTATTAAGTTAATCTCTGATTTAGTATAGTTATAAAACGCACATAGAATAGGATAGTACTCATAGTGAGATCAATTCACTCTGACAGTTATCCTATTTACTTTATTACATTACTCACAAGTTATTTCAGACATTTTACATCTGTGTAATATCTTTGTAGCTAAAGTCAGTTGACTGTCAGACTATGTTGGTCTGACAGTACAACCATTGTAGTGTTTAACCTTTAAAGCAATTACAGTAAAAAAGGTTCTTATTCAAGTACAACTCTGTGAGTGTTGTTTTCCTATGCATCGTCCAGCAAGTGGAAGCCAAGCTAAAGACAAACAGGTATATTACATTGTGTATTGTGAACTTGCCATTAAGGTTTTGTCTTGACTGCACACTATTACACCACAGCGTTGTCAGGGGGACTGAGACAAATTAAAGGGGTAATAAAGCAGAGTACAGGCCCAAATACATCAGCAGCTCCTTCAGGGGTCAGTGCTACACAACTAATTTAGGATGCACGTCCAAGAATGTTTTAAAACTATCAATACTCCCCACTGATGCAACCACTTGTGGAAGAGAGTTCTACATCCTTATTGCCCTGACAGTGAAAAACACCCTGCACAGCTTAAGGTTAAACCACTTCTCCTCCAATCTCATTGTGTGGCCCCGTGTCCTCTTATTCCCCCTGACACTGAATACCTTTTTTCCTATGCTGGGATCACCATTGAGGTATTTGTAAATCACAATCATGTCCCCTCTCAAGCTCCTCTCCTCACTCCTTCTCCAGTGAGAATACATTTAATAATTGAGGTCCTACAGTCACCTTATTCATTTAGTTGTCCTTCTTTGGACTCTTTCCAGTTCCATCATATCCCTTCTGAGGACTGGTGATCATAACTGGATGGAATACTCCAGATGTGGTCTAACCAGAGTTTTATAAAGTGGTAGGATTATAGTTTTATCTCTGGAGTATATCCCCTTTTTTATGCGTGCTGATATTCTGTCGGCTTTGGTAGCTGAAGCTTGACATTGCATGCCATTGCTCAGTCTGTCATCTACTAGGAAACTTTACATCTCATGACAAGAGACACACAGGTACATTCAACTTTTAAACAGTAGACCACCTTATCAGCAGGGGGGCTGTTGGAGGAATTCCCCCTTCCTTCTCACAGCTAAACCACATAGACATATACATCCCATAATAGGTTGCCCCCAAGGCAGAGACAAACAATAGAACAGAGGGATACAGCCACACCTCAAACAATCTAGAAAAAGGTCCACAACAATCAATGAGACCAAGCTCATAAAATATATCAACAGTTGGAAAGGTGAAATTATTTATCTTGATATATTTCTGGAGAAATATTGTTCAGAAATATCAATGTCCCAAGTGAAAAAGCCCCCTCATGCTTTTAGCACAAATCACACACACAGAATCCAGGACAACAGTGTTAAAAGGAAATGCTGAGTCTGGTATGGTTGTACAGTGAGTCGGGTTAAGCAGACCCGACTGTGGTTCTCGGTCACCCTGTGCCCCTAAAAGACACAGTATAGCTTACTTATAGGAGGGGCTGGGGAAGCTGGACAAGGAGCTTCCAGTGCTCTCCAAGGTAAGCTAGGTTCCACAAGCCCCCCTGCCCAAAAAGACTCCCGTCACACATCTCCCCTTTCGTCAGAAGACTAACACAGAAGGAGACCCCAAACATGTTGACTTTAAAGTTAGTTCATAGTTCCAGTCCCCCAATGCCCGTATCCACACAGTACCCCATAAACTTGTCCAAAACAGAGCATTACTCACCCAGCCAACCTTTGCCTCTCTGGCAGAATATACCCGCTGCTGGGGAGAAGTTTGGACTGGTCCTTCCCCCTGGAGTCCTTTCAGCCACTGGAGAGAAAACAGGGTGGCTGGGTTCACTCCATCACACTGTTGGGGATCTGGGCCGACTGCCCAGCATCCCTGGGGTGTACAGGTGGAGACTGAAGTCATATCCACTTTTACTAGATGAAAATCTCCCAGTGCTTGCAAAGCATGGCTGTCACCCTCTTGTCTCAGTGCTGGACCATTTTCTGGGGTTGTGTTAGTGGAGAGGAGAATGAAGTCCCATCCACTTTCACAGGAACTCCACTTTCTGTTAGTTAAGGGCAGAGGCCAGCAGCACTCTGCCCTGTTGCCAGCCCTTCTGCTGGGTTGCTGTCAGTGTAGACAGCAGTCCCATCCACCAACACCCGCTCAAGCTGCAGTTGTGAGGTGCCGATTGCATTACCTCCCTGGAGCTCCTGCAGAGTTGATTATTGGGTGCAAAGGCCAGTAGCACTCTGCCCTGTTAGCGCTTGTCTGGTATGATTATTAAGGGGAACCCCAAACCAAAATTTAAAAAAAAAAATGCGGGGGTCCCCCTAAAATTATACCAGGCCCTTCAGGTCTGATATGGAAATTAAGGGGAACCCTGCGCCAATTTTTTTTTTAAAATGGCGTAGGGGTTCCCCCCAAAATCCATACTAGACCCTTCAGGTCTGGTATGGATCTTGAGGGGAACCCTGCACCAATATTAAAAAAAATGGTCCCCCCAAAATCCATACCAGACCCTTATCCAAGCACATAAACCGGCAGGCCACAGGAAAAGAGGGGGGGATGAGAGAGCGCCCCCCCTCCTGAACCGTACAAGGCTTGACCCCAAAGCACCTTGTCCCCACATTGATGGGGACAAGGGCCTTATTCCCACAACCCTTGCCCGGTGGTTGTGGGGGTATGCAGGTGGGGGGCTTATCGGAATCTGGAAGCCCCCTTTAACAAGGGGACCCCCAGATCCCGGCCTCCCCCCGTGTGAATTGGTAATGGGGTACCCAATCGTACCCCTACCATTTCATAAAAAAAACTGTCAAAATGGTAAAAAAGACAAGAGACAGCTTGGGACAAGTCCTTTATTAAAAAATAAAAAAAATAAAAATGTCCCACGATGTAAGTTCACGCCGCCCGATGGACCGAAAAAAAAAAGCTGCAACCGATCCGCCTCCATGGGAGGCTCCCACCGTGTGACGAGTCTTCGCTGTCACAGTTCTTATATAACTGAGCGCTGGGCCACCCGGTGATGTAACCAGGTGACCCAGCCTCCCTCTGACGCCGCAGGGAAGCCCCTGTATATAAGAACAGTCACAGAGAAGACGTGTCAGAAGGCGGGAGCCTCCCATGGAGGCAGATCGGTTGTGGCTTTTATGTTTTCTTTTTCAGTCTGTCGGGCGGCGTGAACTTACATCGTGGGACTTTTACATTTTTTTTATTTTTTAATAAAGGACTTGTCCCAAGCTGTCTCTTGTCTTTTTTACCATTTTGACACTTTTTTGTGAAATGGTAGGGGTATGATTGGGTACCCCATTACCAATTCACACAAGGGAGAGGCCAGGATCTGGGGGTCCCCTTGTTAAAGGGGGCTTCCAGATTCCAATAAGCCCCCTACCCGCATACCCCCACAATCACCAGGCAAGGATTGTGGGGATGAGTCCCTTGTCCCCATCAACATGGGGACAAGGTGCTTTGGGGTCAGATCCCAAAGCACCCTCCCCATGTTGAGGGCATGTGGCCTGGTACGGTTCAGGAAGGGGGTGCTCTCTCACCCCCCCTCTTTTCCTGTGGCCTGCCAGGTTGTGTGCTCGGATAATGGTCTGGTATGGATTTTGGGGGGACCCCTATGGCATTACTTTTAATTTGGCGCAGGGTTCCCCTTAATTTCCATATCAGACCTGAAGGGCCTGGTATGGATTTTAGGGAACCCCCACGAAATTCTTTTTTTTAATTTTGGTTCGGGGTTACCCTTAATATTCATACCAGACCAAAAGGGCCTGGTAATGGACTGGGGGGGGACCCATGCCCTTTTTTTCAATGAGTTTTATCTATATTGCCAAGACCTGACAATTCATTACAGCCGCGATCAGTTTTAAATGACAATTTTTCCTTTAGAAATGTCATTTTGCTTTTGGACTGTTCTAAACACTGGAAAAATGCGCCACTTTGCAGGCATACTAAGGACATCCCCCGGGCACGATATTTAAAGGAATATTTCATTTTTATTGTTTCACTTTAAGCATTAAAAAAAAAATCACTGCTCCCCAAAAAACATGGGACATGTATCAAATGTTGCATTGATCCATGTCCCCTGGGGCAGGACCCAGGTCCCCAAACACTTTTTATGACAATAATTTGCATATAAGCCTTTAAAATGAGCACTTTTGATTTTTCATGTTCGTGTCCCATAGACTTTAACGGTGTTCGTGTGTTCTGCCAATTTTTTTGCCTGTTCGCATGTTCTGCTGCGAACCGAACAGGAGGGTGTTCGACTCATCCCTAGTCATCGGTATTAGCACACTCTCCTTACAGGAGGATTTATTAGACTGCATTGCTATCTCAATGTCCCATCGATCTAGCCTTGGCCCGTTTCCCTCCAGATATCTGAATTACTGCATCATTGACTGCTACTTACTCTTTACTGGTATACAGGGACACATTGCTAGCATTGGTTTCACTCACCTATTCATCCCATAGTTACATGGTTATTGTATTCAGGTGTGAGTATGTGGATGTATGGTGGTGCCTAGACATTTTTCGATATAGACAACGTTGTGTTTTTAGATGGTGGAAGGTGAAGGAGTATCTTTTTGTATTTGACATGCTTTTCATAAATACATTTTATTACCATTTATAAATATTTTTGTTTTCTACTTTTTTGATCACATATTCCTGTGGCTCTACTTTGTGGAACTTTGACTGGTTCTCCCCTCTGATCCAGTCAGTGTTGCCAACCGCCAATATTTTTACTGACAACCAGTAAAAAATGGGCACTTTTCTCTTGCCAGTAAATGCCAGTGAAAGAAAAAGGTTGTCAGTAAAAAACATGTCTGTGACGCTTGGCCGAGACCATCGGAGTGCCTGCTACAGTGTGTTCGGACTGTGTGTCACGTGAAGTCATGGTGCAAGGCAACAGAGCAGCCGGAGCCTCATGTGCAGGTCTGCGGAACGGGAGGAAGACAACCCGGGAGTGGACTGAAGGGACCACCTGGCATGGAGAGAGAGAGGGTCACTGTGACTCAGGAGGGGAGGTGTCATGTTGGTGAGGAGCCATCATCATCTGTGCTGCTGCACACGTCTGTCAGTGTCACTGTGAGAGTCAATTTCATGTGTGTGTGCCGCCCATTTTAATTTATTGCCCTCTCGATTCCTGTCCTTGAGCTACTTATTTACTATATCGAAAATAAAATAAGATATATGTTTTTGCCTTAATATCTACCTTAGATCACTTTGCTAATTGCATATTGTACTTGTTTGTAGCCTAAAAACTGAAATTTGCACTTAAAACTGTCATTGTGTAACTTTTGGATATGCCATTAAAAACTTGGCGGTGCCAGTAAATTTTGGATGTTGTGTCAGTATATTTCAGTCTGGTGGGTTGGCAACACTGGATCCAGTCCCCCCGCCCCTTTTTTATGCAGCTCTTTGGCCACTGAGCCCTACTTCCTATGGAAAGTGAGTGGATGAGTTTTCAGTAGTATTCAATATTCTACATTGTGGCACCCAGGTTTTTATTTTATTTCTTGCATAGAAAGAGGGATATCAGATGTTGGTAAGAGGAAAAGAGGTATCAGAGGTGAAGGATAGAAATAGGGGTATCAAGGTTTGGGGCAAGGGAATAGAGGTATCAGAGGTGAAGGATAGAAATAGGGGTATCAAGGTTTGGGGCAAGGGAATAGAGGTATCAGAGGTGAAGGATAGAAATAGGGGTATCAAGGTTTGGGGCAAGGGAATAGTGGTATCAGAGGTTTGAGGAATAGGAACAGATGTTTTAAAGGCTGAGGCCAAGGGTCAAGTCAAAGGTGGGGGACATAGAAACAAGAGTATAAAAGGATGGAGAATAAGAACAAGGGTATCATAGGTTGGGACATGGGAGCAAGAGACTAGTAATAGGAACAGGGGTATTAGAGGTTGGGGGATAGAAACAGGGGCATCAGAGATAGGGGAGAGAAAAATGCATTAGAAGTGGGTAATAGGAACAGAGGTTTTAAAGGTTGAAAATAAGAACAAAAGTATACAAGGTTGGGAGATAAGAATAGGGGTATGAGAGGTTTGGAGTAAAGGGAAACAAATGGCATGGAGAGTAGGGCAGGAGCTGGGCTGGAGATGGGAGGACATGTATTAATGCAGAAAAAAAAAATTCAGGGAGCAGCAATTTTAGTAATGCTTAAAAGGGTAGCATAGGTAAGATTATCCATGCTTGTCCCCCAAGATGTTTATTTACAAAGTAAATTAGGCTGGCTGCAAAATGTAAATCATAAAGATACACCAGTTCACATGAGGGTTGGGGGGGTCCGTCATGCAATCATTAGTTAACAAAAAAAAGCGGGCAGGGAAATGTAAATTATCAGCAATTTGTTTAACTTTTGTTGTGGAACATCTATCCCCATTAGGATCCACCCACTATCAGTGTTTGGCCTGCTGATTTTAAGGGGGTACGTTCACAAAAATCAACTCTTTCCATCGGCTTATGGCCTGTGCTATACCATAGTAGTAATGTTTTACAATTGTTATGTTCATACACATGTATCTTTATTTATTTTTCTTTTTTCTTTATTAGGTATACATGCGGCGGTTGGCCAGCACACAGCAGAGGCCAGGGACATCTACAATTCTCTGCTTTATTAGTAGGGATGAGCCGAACACCCCCCGGTTCGGTTCGCACCAGAACCTGCGAACGGACCGAAAGTTCGCACGAACGTTAGAACCCCATTGACGTCTATGGGACTCGAACGTTCGAAATCAAAAGTGCTCATTTTAAAGGCCAATTTGCATGGTATTGTCCTAAAAAGGGTTTGGGGACCTGGGTCCTACCCCAGGGGACATGTATCAATGCAAAAAAAACTTTTAAAAACGGCCGTTTTTTCGGGAGCAGTGATTTTAATGATGCTTAAAGTAAAAAAAAAAAAAAGTGAAATATTCCTTTAAATATCGTACCTGGGGTGTGTCTATAGTATGCCTGTAAAGTGGCGCGTGTTTCCCGTGTTTAGAACAGTCCCTGCACCAAATGTCATTTTTTAAGGAAAAAATCTCATTTAAAACTGCTTGCAGGTTTAATGTAATGTCCGGTCCTGGCAATATGGATGAAAATCAGTAAGACAAACACTGGGGGCGTGTCCGGAAGCGGATGGAGGTGAGAGGAGTGGAGTGAGTGTGTGAACCCATCCTGCTCCATGAAGCCCTGGAAGCCCTGCGGATAACCGTTTCCCCCAGTACCTGCAAGATACCCGCAACACTGCACTGAACCTCTGTCCCCTCTGCTGGGCTATCCCGATCCCGATCCCGGGAATACTCTGTGGACCCCCGGATCCCTGTATACTGAGATTACTGGAGCGGCTGCTGGAGCGGCTGCTGGAGCGGCGGACGGGGTGCTACTCGGGACGCCGCTCGGGGCGGTGTGAGGTCGGCGGGGGTCAAGGAGTGACCCGGAGCGTAGCGGAGACAGCACAAGCATCGCGAGAGGGGAGAAAGAGAGCGAGAGCTCGGTCTGGCTACCAGCGCGAGTGAGGAGACGGAGCCTCAGAGAGACCGCTGCATGCAAGCAACAGGTATATAGTAAAGTATCCTGTCTGTACTGTGCCTTGGACTGTTAGCTGATCACTCATTAGCATTGACAGAGGAACCCTGAAGAAGGGTAGATGGGTATGGTTCGGCCATTAAAAAAGCCCCGAGGGGTAACCTAGATTGGTATGGGAAGGTTGGGAGGGAGGAAGGATGGATATATAAATTAGCATTCGGAAGGGGGTGGGGTGGGGGGAGGGGTAGGGAGGGGGGGAGGGGTAGGGAGGGGGGGAGGGGGTAAAGAGCACAGGAAAATTAAAATGCAATATAAGGTACCAAGTAACACATTAAGTATAAGGTATTTTTTTTTTAGTCTTTTATGGGCATAATTCACTGAATATGGAGAATACTCCCATACTTAGTCACTGGGTGATTTTTTTTTTTTTTTTTTTTATTATTCTTCTCGCAGTGATAATCTTACTCGGAAATACCTAATGGGAATTAAAATTGGCTCATGGAATGTTAGGGGACTGGGTACTCCCCCAAAAAGAGCGCAGGTATTTGATCTGTTAGACGCACTTAGAGTAGATATTGCTTGTCTGCAGGAAACACATCTGACCAGGGAGACAAAAACATCTATTAAAAACAAAAAGTTTCAGAATCAGTACCATGCGGTGCACACCTCTTATTCGAGGGGGGTGGTGGTGCTGATTAGGAGGGAGACTGTGTTTTCCTGCAGAGAGAGCAAGATAGATGAAGGGGGCCGATATGTTTTTTTGCACTGTACGATAGGGAATCAGGAATGTATAATAGCAAATATTTATAACCCTCCACCCTTTAAATTAGAAGTTTTATATAGCCTGTTGGAGTTTGTGGTAGACAAACCGAGGATCCCTGTTATTGTAGCAGGGGATTTTAATGTTGTAATAAATAAAGAATTAGATAAATTCCCCCCAGGAAAAGCGGGACAGAGTCCTTGTGGGATGCGAATGAGCCAGTTTCTTGAAGAAGCTGGGCTGTTGGATCTTTGGAGAGTGAGAAACCCCGGGGTACAACAGTTTTAGTACCCACTCCTCACTCTCAAGAATAGATTTTATTTTAGGTAATGACATGGCCGCTTTATTGGTCAGTGATATAACCTATCATCCAAGAGGAATCTCGGACCACTCACCGGTGACAGTTATGATGGATATTGGTATCAGAAAACAATGGGGTATCTGGAAACTGAACCCAGTGTGGCTCGAGATTCTTGAGGACTCGAAGGAGATCATAAAAAAGCTGAGTGAATTTATAGACTTTAATGAGGACTCAGTAGTAAGAGGGGTAATGTGGGATGCGCTGAAAGCGTACCTGAGGGGAATATTGATCCAGCAGACTTCAAGAGTAAAAAGATCATCAAAGGTTGAGGAAGAGAACGCTAGAGATGAGGTCCTAGTAGCAGAAAGGGAGCTTGTGGAAAATCCATCCCCGAATAATTATCAAAGGTGGGAAAATAAGCAATCAATATATAAAGAGGTAATGTCTAGGAAATCTGAAAATAAAAGAGCATTCCAAAAACAAATAATGTTTGGAGAAGGGGAAAGAATAGGGAAGATATTAGCGCATATTGCTAAAGTAGACGCTCCCCCTCCAATAATTCCCGCCATTAGTATCAGGGAAGGTGAGACTACATATCAACCAGACAAAATTAATGAAACATTCAAGAAGTATTATGAAGAACTATATAAATCCCAGGGGCCAGTGGCAGGAGAGATAATGGAAAGTTTCTTTAGGAAAATGGAATTGCCCTCCCTTACAGAGCTGGAGATCGAGATCCTGGAGGCGCCAATCTCATTAGAAGAGGTTAAAATTGCTACAAAACAACTGACTAATCAGAAATCTCTGTGTCCTGATGGTCTCCTGGCAGAGATCTATAAAAAATATGGGGAGATACTGCTACCTGAACTTCTCAAGGTGTTTGAGTGGGCATATCAGGAAGGGAGGTTACCTGAATCAATGACGGAGGCCACAATTATAATGATACCTAAAGAGGGGAAAGATCCCTTGGAACCTGGATCGTATAGACCTATCTCCTTATTATGTTCAGATGCAAAAATCCTGGCAAAAATTCTGGCCACTAGGCTTCAAAAAATAATCCATAGCCTAGTCCACCCGGACCAAACAGGTTTTATTCCCCAAAGGTCAACAAGTGAAAATATAAGGAGGCTCTTTCTGAACCTGCAGATCCCAATAGAAAACACGGGTATTAGAGCGGTCATGATGTTGGATGTAGGGAAGGCTTTTGATAGTCTAGAATGGGGATTCATCTGGCAGGTTCTGAAGGTATATGGCTTTGGCCCCTCATTTAGGAGATGGGTGAAAATTCTATACAGTCATCCCATAGCAAGGATCAGAACTAACAATGTACTCTCTAGCAAGTTTCAGTTGGAGAGAGGCACAAGGCAGGGGTGTCCCCTATCACCCCTGATCTTTGCCTTAGCTATGGAACCGGTGGCCGCTGCGGTAAGACAAAATAGGATGGTGGAGGGATTCTGGAGAAGGACCAGGGAGGAGAAGATCGCGTTATACGCGGATGATGTCCTTATTTTCCTGAGGAATACGGAAGGGTCATTAAGACAGGTGATGAGAGTCTTTGCAGACTTTGGGGAGGTCTCCGGCCTCACTATAAATTGGGAGAAGTCTGTTCTGCTACCAATAGACCCCATCAAACAAGGCACCTTTCTGGAAGAAACCCCATTAAAAATAGTGGAGAAAACCAAATACCTGGGGATCCAGGTAACAAGGGATCTAGACCACTTCTTAAATAATAACATGGCCCCATTACTGGAGAAATTTAAAAAAAAGGTTGATATATGGAAAGGACTCCCTTTGTCGGTAGCTGGAAGGTTCAACTTGGTTAAAATGCTGTGGATGCCCCAATTATTGTATATCTTACATAATTCACCAGTTTGGATATATGGTAAATGGTTCAAAAAAATAGATATGTTGTTTAGAGGGCTTGTGTGGAGGGGGGGGCATCCGAGGATAAGTTTGCAGACCCTACAGCTTGCAATGGGTGAGGGGGGCATGGCGGTCCCGCACCCACGTTGCTACTTTCTAGCAGCCCAGTTGCAACATCTGAGAACAGGTAGTGGACCTATGGGGAATAATAACCTTGATATAATGACTACAGGTGCACCCCACAGAAGGGCGCTGGAGGTGTTGGAGGCAAACTTGTTTGCATATAGGACCCCCACAGTTAAACTAATGCTAAAAATCTGGAATAGTATTAAAAGTCTGAAAGATATGGAGGGAATATTAGGAGGTATGCCTCTTTGGGATAACAAACATCTTCAAGAACTAACAAAAATAGGGAAAATTAAAACATGGGAGGTAAGGGGGATAACTAAATTAAAGCAATTATATAAGGGTAATATGCTGAAATCCTTTGCCTCCCTAAAAGAGGAGTTTGGTGTCCCGAAGCAGTCATATTTTAGTTATATTCAAATTAGGCATGCACTACAGGCCCAGTTTGGGGAACAAGGTCCGTGCTGGAGCCAATCACCCATCCCTCAGATGATAGCGAGTTTTGAGGGATCAAGAGGATTAATAGCTGAACTCTACCAACATATCTTCAGAAATAGCAGGGAAGGGGCAAATAAACTTAAATGTAGAGAGAAGTGGGAAAGAGACCTGGGGATAATATCGGATGCCCAGTGGAGGGAGGTGTTGAAGGGGGGCCACCAGGTCTCAGTCTCGCCAGCTCAGAAACTTTCGCATCTAATGTTATTGCATAGGGCATACTATACCCCCCAAAAACTGTTTAAATGGGGGAGAAGAGTAGATCCCAAGTGTCCCAAATGAACGGAGACTTGTTACATATGGTATGGAAATGTCCTAAACTACCCCGCTACTGGACAGAAGTGATTGAGGATATAAATAGGCTTTTTAATGTGAGTCTTAAACTTGATCCAAAGCTATGTATTCTAGGGGTGGGGGGGAATTTGGGTAATGGGAGAGATGAAATAAAAGCAGTGCGGAGATGCCTATATCAGGCAAGAAAGGGAATAACCAAGAGATGGCAAGCTGAGAAACCCCCTTCGGTAGTTGACTGGCGTAGAGAAGTGTCGGAAACAATAGGGAAAGAAAGGACAGTGTTTGTAAGGGTAGGAAACCTAAGAAAATTTAAAAAAATCTGGAATCCCTGGCTGATGAAGGTGGCCCACCCTATGGAGTAAACAGAGTAAGAAGAAGATAGGGAGGATGTTGTTCTTAAGATAGGAGTAGTAGTAATATGTTTGTTGTTATATATAAGGAAAAGAGCTTGGTACAAGGTATATATAATGGTGCACTTTTTGTCCCAATGACAAATGCTTTTTGAGAATTTGGGGTTTTTTTGTGGAACAAGGATTGGAAAGCATCAGTGGAAAGGAGAAATGTTTTTCCCATATTAACTCTTACAGGAGAGAATTTCCCTTCCTAGGGGTAGATTTCATCTCACTTGCTGTTGTCTCCTTCCGTTTGCAAGTAGGAGTCGTTTGTAAGTTAGATGTTTGAAAGTAGGGGCCTGCCCTATATACTCAGCAGAAATTTGGGCCTTAGGTGTTGTTGTGGCCACAACACTGTAAGCCTTCACAGGGCCCTGCTGTGAAATATTAGATCAAGAATTGTAATTACATGCCCTTGTTGAACAGGGGCAGAAAAACTGGGCCTTTGGTGGTGGTGGTGGTGGTGCTGGTGCCACAACACTGTAAGTCCTCACTCGCTCTTGGTGGGTGCAGAAATGGGCCCTGCTGTGAAATATTAGATCAAGAATTGTAATTACATGCCCCTGTTGAACAGGGGCAGAATAATTGGGCCTTTGGTGGTGGTGCTGGTGCCACAACACTGCAACCCCTCACAGAGACTCTAGTTGGAACGCGGGAAGGAGCCCTGCTGCAAAGTATTGCATCAAAAATTGTAATTACACGCCCCTGTTAAAGAGGGGCAGAAAAATTGGGCCTTAGGCACTGGGGCTGGTGCCACAACACTGCAACCCCTCACAGACACTCTAGTTGGAACGCAGGAATGAGCCCTGCTGCAAGTATTGCATCAAAAATTGTAATTACACGCCAATGTTAAACAGGGGCAGAAAAATCGGGCCTTAGGCACTGGTGCCACAACACTGCAACCCCTCACAGACACTCTAGTTGGAACGCAGGAATGAGCCCTGCTGCAAAGTATTGCATCAAAAATTGTAATTACACGCCCCTGTTAAACAGGGGCAGAAAAATTGGGCCTTAGGCACTGGTGCTGGTGCCACAACACTGCAACCCCTCACAGACACTCTAGTTGGAACGCAGGAACGAGCCCTGCTGTAAAGTATTGCATCAAAAATTGTAATTACACGCCCCTGTTAAACAGGGGCTGAAAAACTGTGCCTTAGGCACTGGTGGTGGTGCCCAGTAGGGATGAGCTTCGTGTTCGAGTCGAACCCATGTTCGACTCGAACATCGGCTGTTCGATCGTTCGCCGAATTGCGAACGTTATGGGCCGTTCGCGCTAAATTCGTGTGGCGCGTCACGGCCCATAATTCACTGCGGCATCGCAGTGCATTGCTGGCTGATGATTGGCCAAGCATGCACTATGACCCGCATGCTTGGCCAATCACAGCGCCGTCAGTAGAGAGAGCTGTAATTGGCCAAAGCCAGGGTGGCTTTGGCCAATTATGGCTCAGGGGATTTAGTACACACCCCACACTATATAAGGCCGCCTGCACGGCGGCCCTGTGTAATGTGTGTTCCGGTGTGCTGAGAGATAGAGAGAGAGAGAGACAGTGTCATTTGATTTGAGTTAGATAGATTAGGCAGAACAGTCAGTCAGTTAGCTGCACTTACAGTGTATTGTGTATATATATATGCATCCCAGGTGTTGCATATATATATATACACTGTATTCAGTTTAGCTAGATCCGTTCCTGTTATCTTCTATCTAGACTATTTACATTTAATGCAGTGCGTCCTGCTCACAGTGTTCAGCTAGATCCGTTCCTGCTATTTACATTTAGTGCAGTGCGTCCTGCTCACAGTGTTCAGCTAGATCCGTTCCTGTTATCTTCTAGACTATTTACATTTAGTGCAGTGCGTCCTGCTCACAGTGTTCAGCTAGATCCGTTCCTGCTATTTACATTTAGTGCAGTGCGTCCTGCTCACACTGTTCAGCTAGATCCGTTCCTGCTATTTACATTTAGTGCAGTGCGTCCTGCTCACAGTGTTCAGCTAGATCCGTTCCTGCTATTTACATTTAGTGCAGTGCGTCCTGCTCACAGTGTTCAGCTAGATCCGTTCCTGCTATTTACATTTAGTGCAGTGCGTCCTGCGCACAGTGTTCAGCTAGAGCCGTTCCTGCTATTTACATTTAGTGCAGTGCGTCCTGCTCACAGTGTTCAGCTAGATCCGTTCCTGTTATCTTCTAGACTATTTACATTTAGTGCAGTGCGTCCTGCTCACAGTGTTCAGCTAGATCCGTTCCTGCTATTTACATTTAGTGCAGTGCGTCCTGCTCACAGTGTTCAGCTAGATCCGTTCCTGTTATCTTCTAGACTATTTACATTTAGTGCAGTGCGTCCTGCTCACAGTGTTCAGCTAGATCCGTTCCTGTTATCTTCTAGACTATTTACATTTAGTGCAGTGCGTCCTGCTCACAGTGTTCAGCTAGATCCGTTCCTGTTAAATTCCTACTGACAGGCAGGCTTGTCTGGTTACAGTATATAAAGCTACCTGAAGAAAATTACAGGTGTTCTATTTGATCCTATTAGTACCACGGTCAGGCAGCTAGACTATTTACATTTAGTACAGTGCGTCCTGCTCACAGTGTTCAGCTAGATCCGTTCCTGGTATCTTCCTACTGACAGGCAGGCTTGTCTGGTTACAGTATATAAAGCTACCTGAAGAAAATTACAGGTGTTCTATTTGATCCTATTAGTACCACGGTCAGGCAGCTAGACTATTTACATTTAGTACAGTGCGTCCTGCTCACAGTGTACAGCTAGATCCGTTCCTGTTATCTTCCTACTGACAGGCAGGCTTGTCTGGTTACAGTATATAAAGCTACCTGAAGAAAATTACAGGTGTTCTATTTGATCCTATTAGTACCACGGTCAGGCAGCTAGACTATTTACATTTAGTACAGTGCGTCCTGCTCACAGTGTTCAGCTAGATCCGTTCCTGTTATCTTCCTACTGACAGGCAGGCTTGTCTGGTTACAGTATATAAAGCTACTTGAAGAAAATTACAGGTGTTCTATCCCAGCTTAGTGCAGCTACAGGCCATTAGTATGTCTGGAAGGCCAAGAAGGAGAGGCAGACAGTCACAAGCCAATAAGAGAGGGCAAGCAGGCTCTGTGTCTAGTGCTGGTCGTGGAGACGGTGCATCCTCATCAGCACGTGGCCATGGGACACGCTTGGCCTTTTTTTCGGCAGCTGGCCGTGTTGAGCCGCAACATGCGGAAGACTTGGTCGAGTGGATGACCAAGCCGTCCTCATCCTCCTCATCCTCTCTCACCCATGCCCAGGGTGCTTTGTCTGGCAAAGCAGCGGCCTCTTCCCTCAGCTCAATGTCATCAGTGACTCCTTCCCTAGCTCCACCATGTCCTCATGAGGATTCCCTCGAACTGTTTGACCACAGTGTTGGGTACATGCTCCAGGAGGATGCCCAGCGTTTGGAAGGCTCTGATGACGATACTGAGCTCGATGAAGGCAGTAACATGAGCGCGGACAGAGGGGGTGCCCAAGAAGGACAGCAATCTGGCAGTCATGCTCCCCCTGCTGCAGCATACTGCCAGGTTTGCTCCAGTGATGAGGAGGGAGGGGATGATGAGGTCACTGACTCAACGTGGGTGCCTGATAGGAGAGAGGAGGAGGAGGAGGAGGAGGAGGCGGCAGCACATCACCAACGAGGCAGGATGCCCTCCAGGGGCCAGCCTAAGGGCAGCACATTGACTGCATCACACCCCAAAGCTCCACATGTGCAGGGCGCTGCAGTCTCTGCGCGTTATTCAAAAAGTTCTTTGGTGTGGGCCTTTTTTGAGACGAGTGCATCAGATCGCACCGCTGCTATTTGCAACATATGTCTCAAGCGTATCTCGCGTGGCCAAAACATCTCCCGCTTGGGTACCACATGCTTGACCAGACATATGTTGACCTGCCATGCAGTTCCTTGGCAAGCGTATCTAAAAGACCCACACCAAAGAACAAAGAGGATCTCTCCTTGCTCCTCATCAGCTGAGATTTCCAACCCCACTAGACCTTCAGTCCTCTCTGAGACCTGCAGTGAGAGGAATGAAGGTGTAGAATTAGGTGTGTCACAGCCAAGTACTTGTGGGCAATCTGCTTTTGGTACACCGACGTCAGATTGTACCAGGCAAATTTCCCTGCCCCAGCTGCTGCACCGCCGAAAGAAGTTTGCTCCCAGCCATCCACATGCCCAGCGGTTGAATGCTAGCTTGGCAAAATTGCTAGCACTTCAACTGCTGCCTTTTCAGTTGGTAGACTCTGCCCCCTTCCGTGAGTTTGTGGAATGTGCGGTTCCTCAGTGGCAGGTACCCAAACGCCACTTTTTCTCACGGAAGGCGATTCCGGCTCTCTACCGGCATGTGGAAGGCAATGTCCATGCCTCGCTGGACAGGGCGGTCAGCGGTAAGGTGCATATTACCGCTGACTCATGGTCCAGCAGGCATGGACAGGGACGTTACCTAAGTTTCACGGCGCATTGGGTGACTCTGCTGGCAGCTGGGAAGGATGCAGGACAAGGTGCAGTAGTGTTGGAGGTTGTTCCGCCACCACGCCTCCAAAATGCTGATTGTGACACACCTCTCTCCTCCACCCCCTCCTCTTCTTCTTCCTCCATGGCCTCTTCCTCGGAACCAGCGGTGCTCCGTAGGCGTTCAAGGGGCTACGCAAGTACGCAGGCCAAAAGATGCCATGCGGTGCTTGAGCTGGTGTGCTTGGGGGACAGGAGCCACACTGGGGCAGAGGTTCTGTCAGCTCTGCAGGGGCAGGTTCAGAGGTGGTTGACGCCACGCCAACTTAAGGCAGGAATGGTGGTTTGCGACAATGGCACCAACCTCCTCTCTGCCCTCCGACAGGGACAAATGACCCAAGTGCCCTGTTTGGCTCACGTCCTTAACTTGGTGGTGCAGCGGTTCTTGGGCAGGTACCCGGGCTTACAGGATGTCCTGAGGCAGGCCAGGAAAGTCTGTGTGCATTTCCGCCGGTCATATAATGCCAGTGCTCGGCTGACGGACCTCCAAAAGGAGTTTAACCTGCCCAAGAACCGCCTAATCTGTGACATGCCCACCAGGTGGAACTCAACGTTGGCCATGCTGCAGCGGCTGCACACGCAGCAGAGGGCCATCAATGAGTACCTGTGCGACTATGGCACCAGGACAGGGTCAGGGGAGCTTGTTTTTTTTTCCCCACGCCAGTGGGCCATGATCAGGGATGCATGCACTGTCCTGTCACCATTCGAGGAGGCCACGAGGATGGTGAGCAGTGACAGTGCATGCATCAGTGACACTGTCCCCCTTGTCCACCTGTTGGAGCACACGCTGCGTGGAATAATGGACAGGGCACTTGAGGCAGAACAGAGGCAGGAAGAGGAGGACTTCCTTAGCTCTCAAGGCCCCCTTTATCCAGACAGTGTTCCTGCGTGCCCGCCGATCACACAGGAAGAGGACGAGGAGGAAGAGGAGGAGGAGGAAGATTGTGTCAGTATGGAGGTGGAGCCTGGCACTCAGCATCAGCAGCAGTCTTTAAGGGATCAGTCCCAAGAAACACATGGACTTGTACGTGGCTGGGAGGAGGTGGCTGCGGACCATGTCGTTCTTAGTGACCCAGAGGACTCCGGACCGAATGCCTCAGCAAACCTACGCTGCATGGCCTCCCTGATCCTGCAAAGCCTGCGTAAGGATCCTCGTATTCGTGGTATCAAGGAGAAGGACCAATACTGGCTGGCAACCCTCCTTGATCCACGTTACAAGGGTAAGGTTGCGGACCTTATCTTGCCATCGCAGAGGGAGCAGAGGATGAAACATCTTCGGGAGGCCTTGCAGAAAGGTCTGTGCAACGCGTTCCCAGAGACTGGGAGGTTACAAACTCCTGTTTCTGGACAACGTGTTGCTGAGGCTTCGGTCAGTCAAAGAAGGAGCGGTGGAGAAGGTGGCCGTCTGACCGATGCGTTCAGACAATTTTTTGGTTCGCAGCCCCAAGGTATGATCGGTTCCAGCAACCATCGCCAGCGTCTGTTTTACATGGTGCAGGAATACCTAGGGGCAAGATCAGACTTGGACACTTTTCCCACCGAAAATCCTCTGGGTTACTGGGTCTTGAGGATGGATCACTGGCCAGAGCTTGCACAGTATGCAATTGAGTTACTGGCCTGTCCTGCATCCAGCGTTCTTTCGGAACGCACATTCAGTGCTGCTGGAGGTGTGGTAACCGATCACAGGGTGCGTCTGTCCACCGACTCGGTCGATCGGCTGACCTTCATAAAAATGAATGAGTCTTGGATCACCACCAGCTACCAAGCACCTGATGCTGATGTAACCGAATAATTTTTTTTGAAATCTCAGATCCCTTCAAAGACTGCCTATGCTGATGCTGAGTGACTATCCCTGAGTAATTATCCTCTTCCTCCTCAATCATCACGCTGATAGCTTGTAAGAACATTTTTGGTTCTGGGCGCCACCACCAGTGCCTAAGGCACAATTTTTCAGCCCCTGTTTAACAGGGGCGTGTAATTACAATTTTTGATGTAATACTTTGCAGCAGGGCTCGTTCCTGCATTCCAACTAGAGTGTCTGTGAGGGGTTGCAGTGTTGTGGCACCAGCACCAGTGCCTAGGGCCCAATTTTTCTGCCCCTGTCTAACAGGGGCGTGTAATTACAATTTTTGATGCAATACTTTGCAGCAGGGCTCGTTCCTGCGTTCCAACTAGAGTGTCTGTGAGGGGTTGCAGTGTTGTGGCACCAGCACCAGTGCCTAAGGCCCAATTTTTCTGCCCTTGTCTAACAGGGGCGTGTAATTACAATTTTTGATGCAATACTTTGCAGCAGGGCTCGTTCCTGCGTTCCAACTAGAGTGTCTGTGAGGGGTTGCAGTGTTGTGGCACCAGCACCAGTGCCTAAGGCCCAATTTTTCTGCCCCTGTCTAACAGGGGCGTGTAATTACAATTTTTGATGCAATACTTTGCAGCAGGGCTCGTTCCTGCGTTCCAACTAGAGTGTCTGTGAGGGGTTGCAGTGTTGTGGCACCAGCACCAGTGCCTAAGGCCCAATTTTTCTGCCCCTGTCTAACAGGGGCGTGTAATTACAATTTTTGATGCAATACTTTGCAGCAGGGCTCGTTCCTGCGTTCCAACTAGAGTGTCTGTGAGGGGTTGCAGTGTTGTGGCACCAGCACCAGTGCCTAAGGCCTAATTTTTCAGCTCCTGTTCAACAGGGGCATGTAATTACAATTCTTGATCTAATATTTCACAGCAGGGCCCTGTGAGGGCTTACAGTGTTGTGGCCACAGCAACACCTAAGGCCCAAATTTCTGCTGAGTATATAGGGCAGGACCCTACTTTCAAACATCTAACTTACAAACGACTCCTACTTGCAAACGGAAGGAGACAACAGGAAGTGAGATGAAATCTACCCCTAGGAAGGGAAATTCTCTCCTGTAAGAGTTAATATGGGAAAACAATTTCTCCTTTCCACTGATGCTTTCCAATCCTTGTTCCACAAAAAAACCCAAATTTTCAAAAAACATTTTTCATTGGGACAAAAAAGTGAGGTGAAATCTTCTGAAGAGGAGGAAAGACAGCAAAACAAATGTCACAGGGGTGATAACCCTTCCCTATGTTTTCCAAAAAGCTTAGAAAAGATTTTTTGGCTGGAGCTAAACACGTTAAAAATGTTCAAAATTACAAACAGATTCTACTTAACAACAAACCTACAGTCCCTGTCTTGTTTGCACCGCCTGTATACTGCTGTTCAGAGTATATAGGGCCTGGTGGCCCCACACCTTTCCTTATTTTAATTTGGGTGCGGGGTTCCCCTTAATATCCATACAAGACCCAAAGGGCCTGGTAATGGACTGGGGGGTACCCATGCCGTTTGTCTCACTGATTTTCATCCATATTGCCATGACCCGACATGACATTAAACCCGCAAGCAGTTTTAAATGAGATTTTTTCCTTTAAAAATGACATTTGGTGCAGGGACTGTTCTAAACATGGGAAACACGCGTCACTTTACAGGCATACTATAGACACCCCCCAGGTACGATATTTAAAGGAATATTTCACTTTTTTTTGCATTGATACATGTCCCCTGGGGTAGGACCCGGGTCCCCAAACCCTTTTTAGGACAATACCATGCAAATTAGCCTTTAAAATGAGCACTTTTGATTTCGAACGTTCGAGTCCCATAGACGTCAATGGGGTTCTAACGTTCGTGCGAACTTTCGGTCCGTTCGCGGGTTCTGGTGCGAACCGAACCGGGGGGTGTTCGGCTCATCCCTAGTGCCCAGAACCAAAAATGTTCTTACAAGCTATCAGCATGATGATTGAGGAGGAAGAGGATAATTACTCAGGGATAGTCACTCAGCATCAGCATAGGCAGTCTTTGAAGGGATCTGAGATTTCAAAAAAAATTATTCGGTTACATCAGCATCAGGTGCTTGGTAGCTGGTGGTGATCCAAGACTGATTCATTTTTATGAACGTCAGTCGATCGACCGAGTCGGTGGACAGACGCACCCTGTGATCGGTTACCACGCCTCCAGCAGCACTGAATGTGCGTTCCGAAAGAACGCTGGATGCAGGACAGGCCAGTAGCTCAATTGCATACTGTGCAAGCTCTGGCCAGTGATCCATCCTTAAGACCCAGTAACCCAGAGGATTTTCGGTGGGAAAGGTGTCCAAGTCTGATCTTGCCCCTAGGTATTCCTGCACCATGTAAAACAGATGCTGGCGATGGTTGCTGGAACCGATCATACCTTGGGGCTGCGGACCAAAAAATTGTCTGAACGCATCGGTCAGACGGCCACCTTCTCCACCGCTCCTTCTTTGACTGACCGAAGCCTCAGCAACACGTTGTCCAGAAACAGGAGTTTGTAACCTCCCAGTCTCTGGGAACGCGTTGCACAGACCTTTCTGCAAGGCCTCCCGAAGATGTTTCATCCTCTGCTCCCTCTGCGATGGCAAGATAAGGTCCGCAACCTTACCCTTGTAACGTGGATCAAGGAAGGTTGCCAGCCAGTATTGGTCCTTCTCCTTGATACCACGAATACGAGGATCCTTACACAGGCTTTGCAGGATCAGGGAGACCATGCAGCGTAGGTTTGCTGAGGCATTCGGTCCGGAGTCCTCTGGGTCACTAAGGACGACATGGTCCGCAGCCACCTCCTCCCAGCCACGTACAAGTCCATGTGTTTCTTGGGACTGATCCCTTAAAGACTGCTGCTGATGCTGAGTGCCAGGCTCCACCTCCATACTGACACAATCTTCCTCCTCCTCCTCCTCCTCGTCCTCTTCCTGTGTGATCAGCGGGCACGCAGGAACACTGTCTGGATAAAGGGAGCCTTGAGAGCTAAGGAAGTCCTCCTCTTCCTGCCTCTGTTCTGCCTCAAGTGCCCTGTCCATTATTCCACGCAGCGTGTGCTCCAACAGGTGGACAAGGGGGACAGTGTCACTGATGCATGCACTGTCACTGCTCACCATCCTCGTGGCCTCCTCAAATGGTGACAGGACAGTGCATGCATCCCTGATCATGGCCCACTGGCGTGGGGAAAAAAAAACAAGCTCCCCTGACCCTGTCCTGGTGCCATAGTCGCACAGGTACTCATTGATGGCCCTATGCTGCGTGTGCAGCCGCTGCAGCATGGCCAACGTTGAGTTCCACCTGGTGGGCATGTCACAGATTAGGCGGTTCTTGGGCAGGTTAAACTCCTTTTGGAGGTCCGTCAGCCGAGCACTGGCATTATATGACCGGCGGAAATGCACACAGACTTTCCTGGCCTGCCTCAGGACATCCTGTAAGCCCGGGTACCTGCCCAAGAACCGCTGCACCACCAAGTTAAGGACGTGAGCCAAACAGGGCACATGGGTCATTTGTCCCTGTCGGAGGGCAGAGAGGAGGTTGGTGCCATTGTCGCAAACCACCATTCCTGCCTTAAGTTGGCGTGGCATCAACCACCTCTGAACCTGCCCCTGCAGAGCTGACAGAACCTCTGCCCCAGTGTGGATCCTGTCCCCCAAGCACACCAGCTCAAGCACCGCATGGCATCTTTTGGCCTGCATACTTGCGTAGCCCCTTGAACGGCTACGGAGCACCGCTGGTTCCGAGGACAAAGCACAGGAAGAGGCCATGGAGGAAGAAGAAGAGGAGGGGGTGGAGGAGAGAGATGTGTCACAATCATTAGCATTTTGGAGGCGTGGTGGCGGAACAACCTCCAACACTACTGCACCTTGTCCTGCATCCTTCCCAGCTGCCAGCAGAGTCACCCAATGCGCAGTGAAACTTAGGTAACGTCCCTGTCCATGCCTGCTGGACCATGAGTCAGCGGTAATATGCACCTTACCACTGACCGCCCTGTCCAGCGAGGCATGGACATTGCCTTCCACATGCCGGTAGAGAGCCGGAATCGCCTTCCGTGAGAAAAAGTGGCGTTTGGGTACCTGCTACTGAGGAACCGCACATTCCACAAACTCACGGAAGGGGGCAGAGTCTACCAACTGAAAAGGCAGCAGTTGAAGTGCTAGCAATTTTGCCAAGCTAGCATTCAACCGCTGGGCATGTGGATGGCTGGGAGCAAACTTCTTTCGGCGGTGCAGCAGCTGGGGCAGGGAAATTTGCCTGGTACAATCTGACGTCGGTGTACCAAAAGCAGATTGCCCACAAGTACTTGGCTGTGACACACCTAATTCTACACCTTCATTCCTCTCAGTGCAGGTCTCAGAGAGGACTGAAGGTCTAGTGGGGTTGGAAATCTTAGCTGATGAGGAGCAAGGAGAGGTCCTCTTTGTTCTTTGGTGTGGGTCTTTTAGATATGCTTGCCAACGAACTGCATGGCAGGTCAACATATGTCTGGTCAAGCATGTGGTATCCAAGCGGGAGATGTTTTGGCCACGCGAGATACGCTTGAGACATATGTTGCAAATAGCAGCGGTGCGATCTGATGCACTTGTCTCAAAAAAGGCCCACACCAAAGAACTTTTTGAATAACGCGCAGAGACTGCAGCGCCCTGCACATGTGGAGCTTTGGGGTGTAATGCAGTCAATGTGCTGCCCTTAGGCTGGCCCCTGGAGGGCATCCTGCCTCGTTGGTGATGTGCCGCCTCCTCCTCCTCCTCCTCTCTCCTATCAGGCACCCACGTTGAGTCAGTGACCTCATCATCCCCTCCCTCCTCATCACTGGAGCAAACCTGGCAGTATGCTGCAGCAGGGGGAGCATGACTGCCAGATTGCTGTCCTTCTTGGGCACCCCCTCTGTCCGTGCTCATGTTACTGCCTTCATCGAGCTCAGTATCATCATCAGAGCCTTCCAAACGCTGGGCATCCTCCTGGAACATGTACCCAACACTGTGGTCAAACAGTTTGAGGGACTCCTCAGGAGGACATGGTGGGGCTAGGGAAGGAGTCACTGATGACATTGAGCCGAGGGAAGAGGCCGCTGCTTTGCCAGACAAAGTACCCTGGGCACGGGTGAGAGAGGATGAGGAGGAGGAGGACGGCTTGGTCATCCACTCGACCAAGTCTTCCGCATGTTGCGGCTCAACATGGCCAGCTGCCGAAAAAAAGGCCCAGCGTGTCCCATAGCCACGTGCTGATGAGGATGCACCGTCTCCACGACCAGCACTAGACACAGAGCCTGCTTGCCCTCTCTTATTGGCTTGTGACTGTCTGCCTCTCCTTCTTGGCCTTCCAGACATACTAATGGCCTGTAGCTGCACTAAGCTGGGATATATATATATATATATATATATATATATACTAATACTGCAGGTAGCAAAATCAACTGCCTGCCTGTAGTATGAGAACACCACCAACTTTCTACATGTAGCTTTAGCTGAACACTGTGAGGTGGACGCACCCCACTATTTTGTAGGTTTAGCTGAACACTGTGAGCAGGACGCACCCCACTAGCTTGTAGGTTTAGCTGAACACTGTGAGCAGGACGCACCCCACTAGCTTGTAGGTTTAGCTGAACACTGTGAGGTGGACGCACTCCACTAACTTGTAGGTTTAGCTGAACACTGTGAGCAGGACGCACCCCACTAACTTGTAGTTTTAGCTGAACACTGTGAGCAGGACGCACTACACTAACTGTAAATAGTCTAGCTGCCTGACTGTGGTACTAATAGGATCAAAAGAACACCAGCAATTTTCTTCAGGTAGCTGTATTTACTGTAACAAGACAAGCCTGCCTGTCAGTAAGAAGATAACAGGAACGGATCTAGCTGAACACTGTGAGCAGGATGCACCCCACTAGCTTGTAGGTTTAGCTGAACACTGTGAGGTGGACGCACCCCACTAACTTGTAGGTTTAGCTGAACACTGTGAGCAGGACGCACCACACTAACTTGTAGTTTTAGCTGAACACTGTGCAGAGGTCTCACTACACTAACTTGTAGTTTTAGCTGAACACTGTGAGCAGGACGCACTGCACTAACTGTAAATAGTCTAGATGCCTGACTGTGGTGCTAATAGGATCAAAAGAACACCAGTAATTTTCTTCAGGTAGCTTTATATACTGTAACAAGACAAGCCTGCCTGTCAGTAGGAAGATAACAGGAACGGATCTAGCTAAACTGAATACAGTGTATATATATATATACAACACCTGGGATGCATATATATACACAATACACTGTAAGTGCAGATAAACTGACTGACTGTCCTGCCTAATCTAGCTAACTCAAATGAAATGACACTCTCTCTCTCTCTCTCTCAGCACACCGGAACACACTGCACAGGGCTGCCGTGCAGGCGGCCTTATATAGTGTGGGGCGTGTACTAAATCCCCTGAGCCATAATTGGCCAAAGCCTCCTTGGCTTTGGCCAATTACGGCTCTCCTTTCAGGCGGCGCTGTGATTTGCCAAGCATGCGGGTCATAGTGCATGCTTGGCCAATCATCAGCCAGCAATGCACTGCGATGCCGCAGTGAATTATGGGCCGTGACGCGCCACACGAATTTGGCGCGAACGGCCCATATCGTTCGCAATTCGGCGAACGACCGAACAGACGATGTTCGAGTCGAACATGGGTTCGACTCGAACACGAAGCTCATCCCTATTTATTAGGTGTGAAATCCAAAATTACAAATCAAGTGTGGAATACTATGGACATAAACTTTACACTAATGCAAGAAACCAGGTCTTCCCACAGGAGTTAGTTATAATTAAAAAATCAAGTTAACACCTTGGTATTGTTAGAGATAGCCAAGCCCTCGGTGCCCACACTGCCCCCAGAGCAAATTAACCGGCTGCTAGGATGGTAGTTTTAGCACTCATTTGCATTTTTCAATCCATAACTGTATGTATTTAACTTTTTTCATGTTTTTTGTGGCACCCATGCAAGAAAATATCTTCAAGTTAAACCATTTGAATACTGATTTAAGAAAATTAGCAATACAGTACGTGTGCCCAGGTACAAAGATCTGACTTAATTGCTGCCTAGTTTAGTAAGAATTTTCACCAGTATTTACAGGATACTCAAAATGAAATTAATTTCTAATATATGCCTTACATGTGTTATAAAAAAAAAAAAATACCTTGGTAAATTAGCATGATCTTCCAGATCTTGAGTGCTCTGCAAGCAATTATTGTTTCCTAAAATTTCAGAAGTTTGTGAACTGGCCTCACCATACTGCGGTGAACATGGAGCCATGAAGTCTTGTACTTCTGTGCCTACACCTATCTCCAAATATTCCGATTTGGCGGTATTAACTTTCATATCAATAGGTTGACTGTTTGACTCATTAGAGATTTGGGTGAACATATCAGATGTTTGTTTTTTTTCAGAAGAGTTAAGGTCATCATCAGAGGCTGGAATGGTTGGTGCGGAGCTTTCAGTTTTCTTGTAAAATGTTGGTTTAGTCTTGGATTTCTCATTCTCAATCATGCTACAATTCCAGTCTTCTCTTTCAGATGATATGGATGACCTGCCCTTTTCTGTATTCAGTTCATCATATGTTTGAGCCTCAGCTTCACATGAAACATTTGTCTTCATATATTCTGGCTTTGGTCTGCTAGGTTGGTGTAAATCAAATACATTTGTTCCTATCTGTATTTTATCTTCATGCCACAGCTGGGTCTTTGTTTTAGATAAGCAGCCATTGACATCGATTTTTGAGTTGTTGACTGCAATTAGAAAAACCTCTCCTTCTTCTGTCTTCTTGATCTCACAGTGTTCACATTCAGCCTCAGGACCAGAGATCTGGATGTCTTGAGAAGGTCCAGAACCAATCTTGGTTATATCATTTATATTATGGATAATTAATGATGTACCACGTTGGATAAGATAGTATTCGTTACTAAATGTGACATTCTGTTTTTTAAGAATGATGCCCATGTTCTCTAAGTTCTTCTGCCATTCCTTTGTGGCAACCATGGTCCTTTTCAGCTTTTCTTCCCACGAGGTTTCCAGAACATTGAGAAGATTTTCTTTTTCCTCCAACTGTGACTTCAGTTTTTGTACTTCTGCCTCTTTCAAGTGTTCTGTTGTTGTAAGCTGCTCTCTGAGTTTTTTTATTTCCTCTTGTAGTTCCTCTATGGCTTTGGATTTCACATCCTCATTCACCACGGCTTGGTTGACTATTTGTTTGGCGCTCTCTGCGTATCTTAGGGTAGAGAGCGTTTCCTGATAATTATCTGCTGCAGGACTGACTGTGGCCAACATAATTGTCTTGCTGTTTCCTCCAAGATTGTTCTTTAGCAGCCATGTGAGCACAGAGTCTCTATAATTCACATGTTGACGCTTTCTTTTATTTTCTGAGATTTTAGCCAATGAATTTATGACTAGACCGAGAGTTAAGAGGGATTTGTTGATATTACAACATTCCTTAAGCTGGCTGCCTTGGGCTCCAGATTTGTAGGACCTCTCACTTCCCGCCAGATCTACCAGTCTGACTTTACTCACCAACTCTCTGGAGGCTCCAGACTTGTGATCATGTGACATTTTGTGACATGCTTGTGTAACAGTCAGTGCTAGTATGGCATGAGAACGACTGCTCTGTTCATTCATCTTGGTTTCTGCAATGGCCCTCTGTTTATTACCTTGGTCCAGCAGCAATTTAATTTCTTCATAGCTTTGAACAGCATGACAAGATAACTCCTCTACATATGGACCGAGTAGTCGATCTTCTCTAACTCTTAGCCTTGTTTGCTTTTTTTCCAACCTTAGAAGATCTCTCACCTCTTCATTATATATCTCATAATAGGAGGCCTCAATCCTGATGGCTTCCAAGTCACTGGACTCTTTATTAAATAAAGAAGAGCAGATTCTTGGCACAATACCAGGTTGGTCTTCTGTCCCCATCATTGAAAATGTTTTTCCTGATCCTGTTTGGCCATAAGCAAAGATACACACATTGTAGCCACACCATATGTTCTCAAGAACTCCATCTCCGAGATGTTCAAAAACATCTTCCTGCCCAGTATCATGTCTATCCTCTGTCCAGAAACAGTTGTCATATGTGAAGATATGAGGTTCTTTTCTGTCTTTTTCCTTGCAGGAAATGTGTGGCAGAAGGGTAATCTGGTTTCCACTGACCCGAACAACACACTCTGAGTTTAGTTCTTCCTCCCTCTGATTCAGAGGACGGACCCTCACAGCCACTTTCACTTTGCTGTTATTCATTTTCTCAGTTTTTAGATAACCCTTGGGAAGAAAATATAAGAAAAAAGTGAAAACACAGTCTTTGAGATCTGAATATCCTTATAATACTGACCTGTTGACTCACATGCGTAAAGCAAACAAAAATCGATGTCAATAGAATATGCTTGACATCCTTAGGATTTTACATTCAGATGTTTCTGTTAGTTAAAAAAAAAAAAAACGCTATATGCTAGCATATGAGGAAAGCATGAACAAAATGGCTGCAAAACAACATAAATACTAACTTACCAAAGACCAGAGTATGTGCTTGTAGTCATAACTTGTAGTGCATACAAATAAGGTACATTAAAGACAAAATTCCAGCTTGTTTGTTTTGTTAATTTTTTTCATGATTTGCAGCCCAACTGCCCCTTTCTAGTGCTATTCACTGCAGACTCAACGTTCTGTGATCCAGCACTGGTCTTCTGGGTTTGGAGGACACCAAGATTCATACAAAACCACTTTCATTCAATCCTCACTTTCAGTACAGAGCATCAAGGAATCTCCCCAGGGGGTTGTCACAATGGAGCCCTATAATAATACAGAGGACAATGCTGATGTCATCATGATCTCTACATCATTGAGCACTTCCTAGCTCTAAAGAAGAGGCAAAGAAGAAGAAGACCCTGTGTGTCATGTTGACTAAGGTTGCAAAATTTTCTGGGGGAAAAAAGTACCGGCCTTGTGACTTCAGCCCAGGTGGCAACTCTACATGTGACAGAACTGAAGGTATCTAAAGATAGGTAAGTATTAAATAAATAATGGTACGGGAAGGTTTTTTGGGGGTGAGGAAGGATTATTACTTCTTTATTTCTATCGGCGTCCTCATTGAAAGATATGCCTTCACTTTCTGTACTGGAAAAAGTGGGGGAGCACAAAAGCACAGCATATATACTGTAAAAAAAGAGAGGAATACAAGATATATACATTTCCCTTCCTTTAGAAGCTCCATGAGCAGGGCCCTGCTATTCCTTCTGCTCTGAATTGTATTGTAATATATTGTCCCCATTTATATTGTAAAGCGCTGCGCGAACTGTTGATGCTATATAAATCCTGTATAATAATATTCAATATGTTCCATGGTTCAGAGTTATGGTACCATTGTGGGACTTTATTTAATAGAAAATAATGAAATTACCATTAAAGGTGTTGTAAAGGCAGAAGGTTTTTTATCTAAATGCATTCTATACATTACGATAAAAAATCTCCAGCCCCCCTCAGCCCCCGAGTACTTACCTGAGACCTATCTAAATCCAGCGATATTGTAGGAGTGTCTCAGCTACCCGGGACTCTCCCTCTTCATTGGCTGAGACAGCGGCATGGCGCCCTTGGCGCCCTTGGCACCCTTGGCTCCAGCTGCTGTCAATTAAATTCAGTGAGCCAATGAGGAGAGAGAAGGGGCGGGGCCAGGCCATAATTCCATCTCTGAATGAACACAGAGAGCTGTGGCTCGGGTCTTTGTGCCCCTATAGGAAGCTGCTTGCTGTGGGGGCACTCAACAGGAGGGAGGGGCCAGGAGTGCCAAAGAGGAACCCGAGAAGGCACAGAGCAGGTAAGTATAACATGTTTGTTATTTTTACCAAAAAAAAAACTAGACTTTAGTATCACTTTAAGGAATTTTCATTTCCCCTCTCATTTCTGGTTCCACGTCTGCCTCCGCTCACGCTCTATGCATTACATCACGGTCACGTGGCTTCACCATTGAAAGGACATTCATTGTCTAGTCTGTGGAAAAGATTCCTTACAGACTGGACTATGTTCTAATATTTAGAAAAACTGATAAATGTGCAATTTACAAATCCTTTTATAGTAGTCATCCTCTGAACAATTGTAAGGCTCTGTTCACGTTTCCACGTGTCGTGCATATGGGAATCTTTTCACTTGATGTTCTCAAGGGTTCACATCTATGTAGGTTGCAGTTAATGTGTTTTCTGCCACATTTTGCATTTTTGGGCACTTTTTTTGATGCATTTTTTTGTGTTTTGCATTTTGTGTTTTTTCTTTTGGCTAACAGGTAAGTACTAAGCCCCGTACACACCATCAGATTTTCCGACAACAAATGTTGGATGTGAGCTTGTTGGCGGTAAGTCCGATCGACAACAAATGTTCGATGGAGCGTACACACGGACTTTCCGCCAACAAATGTTGGCTAGCATGCTCTCAAATTTTCCGCCAACAAATGTGTGTTGTCGGATTTTCTGATCGTGTGTACACAAGTCCGTCGGACAAAAGTCCAAAGTACAGACTCGCATGCTCGGAATCACGCATCACTGTTGAACTTCCTTTTTATCGGCTCGTCGTACATCTTGTATGTCACTACGTTCGTAATTGTTGGCCAACATCTGTGTGACTGTGTGTATGCAAGACAAGTTGGAGCCAACACCCTTCGAACAAAATTCCACGGTTTTGTTGTTGGAAAGTCCGATCGTGTGTACGGGGCATAAGACTTCTATTCATGTATTGCGACTTTGATGCCACTTTAATGTGACTTTACACCCTCTGGCCCTCAAGTAACATCAAAATCACTTCAGAGTCACATCAGGCTCCATTCACACTTTGATGCTACTTTGATGCGAAGGGCGGCCTCCACGTCATTACTAACCAATAAATTATCAGCTAAATATCAACAAAAGAATGTTGGCATTAAAAAAAAAGCTGCGTAGGGGTTCCCCCAATCCATACCGGGCCCTTCGGGTCTGGTAAAGATTTAAAGGGGAACCCCACAACAATATTTAAAAAAAAAAGTTTTGGGCCCCCCGAAAATCCATACCAGACCCATGTTCGAGTATGCAGCCCCTTTATTCAAAAACGAAAAAAAAAAAAAAAAACATGTACTCCAAAGTAGATCTAATATCAATCACAATGAACACCGGCTGCCATCCAGACCAAAAATAAAACCCCGACCCGCACTGAAGCTTGGCTCCCATGACTGACAGCTCTGCCGCCGAAGGACGGGGCCCGTCCCCTCGTGACATCATTGACCGGGTCCTAGCCTATAACCATAACCCTAACCCTAGCCCTTAATTCTAAATTTAGCCCTTAACCCTAATCTTAGCCCTTAACCCTAACCCTAAGATGAGGCTTTGGACATATAAAGGTTCCTGCACTACTTTGATGCGACATTGATGCTACTAGAGTGCCAGGGACTGTAAAGTCACATCAAAGTCGCACTCCATGAGCAGAATTGTCATACTTTGCTATTAGCAAACCCCCCCCCCCCTCAAAAACACATTACAAAATGCAGGAAAAAAGTCCCTGATCCTTTCTGAAAATGCAGAGGCTGAAAAACGCATGGATGTGAATGTTTCCCATAGGAAACCATGATAAATGGACTGTCTGCAAAATTCACTAAAAAACACACATACAGTAGGTGTGAACCAGGCCTTATTAGTTTCATTGTTCACAGCTATGTCTATGGACTGCAGAACATGCCCATCATGTTATAGTGAAAAGGAAAGTGTGTGTGTGTGGGGGGGGGGGGGGGGATTATGCATTCCTGTCCTAAGGTGACTGCGAGTCTGCGTCTGCGAGTCGTCTGGAGCTGCTTCTTCTCTCTGGAAAGCTCTAACATTCTGGGAAAAGGAAAGTGAAAGTAGCTGAAAATACTTTCCCAGAAGTAAAATACGTCTCAACAAATCCAACCGTGCATATGGGAATCTTTTCACTTGATGTTCTCAAGGGTTCACATCTATGTAGGTTGCAGTTAATGTGTGTTCTGCCGCATTTTGCATTTTTGGGCACTTTTTTTGATGCATTTTTTTGTGTTTTGCATTTTGTGTTTTTTCTTTTTTTTTTTTTTTTGGCTAACAGGTAAGTACTAAGCCCCGTACACACCATCAGATTTTCCGACAACAAATGTTGGATGTGAGCTTGTTGGTGGTAAGTCCGATCGTGTTTACGCTCCATCGAACATTTGTTGTCGGACTTTCCGCCAACAAATGTTGGCTAGCATGCTCTCAAATTTTCCGCCAACAAATGTGTGTTGTCGGATTTTCTGATCGTGTGTACACAAGTCCGTTGGACAAAAGTCCAAAGTACAGACTCGCATGCTCGGAATCACGCATCACTGTTGAACTTCCTTTTTATCGGCTCGTCGTACATCTTGTATGTCACTACGTTCGTAATTGTTGGCCAACATTTGTGTGACTGTGTGTATGCAAGACAAGTTGGAGCCAACACCCTTCGAACAAAAATCCACGGTTTTGTTGTCGGAAAGTCCGATCGTGTGTACGGGCCATAAGACTTCTATTCATGTATTGCGACTTTGATGCCGCTTTAATGTGACTTTACACCCTCTGGCCCTCAAGTAACATCAAAATCACTTCAGAGTCACATCAGGCTCCATTCACACTTTGATGCTACTTAAAAGAACATAAATATAATTCATGAACAAGGTGACTGGTGCAGCAGCAGAAGCCGTGTTATAATTAGAAAAAGTGCCTTGTGCAATTGAGAAATATCCAATAATCATTCAAACGTGCCAGATCATGAAGAAATATATATAGGCAGTAATTGCAGACAAAAAAGCAAAAAAAAGGCAAATATAAAAATAAACGTGCAATGTTACAATACATGTCCGTGGGGATACATAGTGATACAGTAAAGTGTCCAATGCCAACGGTAAATGCTTATATTTAAATAAAGCAAAAGTTCATGGAGAAAGGTGACTTGTGCAACAGCAAGGTATTTCAAAATCCAAAAGGTGACTTGTGCAATGTCAGAACGACTCCAATGCTTTTTAAAGTGTGCCAAACAGTGGAAAGGTATAAACGGTGGTTAGATTTTTCTTGCAATAACTAACACAGACTGAAATGTGAGGTGTATACAGGTGCTCTTCATGCAGAAAATCCTACACTGGACGGTAATGGCCCCTTACCTCATCAACCTGAGGTTACAGCATAGGACAATCAAGCGCTGCTGGTGTCTCCTATGGGGATGGGTCCTGCACTCAGGGCTGTCTTTCAATCTACCTCAGATCCTCCAGGGGTATAGTAATCAAAAAGGAGACAAGGATGCCGTATAGTGTAGTAACTATTGGACTATACAGAGCTTTTATGAATAAAATAAGTCAGGGTACTCACACAGATAAAAACAAGGGATGCAGTGTATCCAAACAAGCGGCGAACTCGTACACAGCTGACAGTGGAAGGTGTGCCTTATCCCTACGCGTGGCGTCACGGGTCATGTGGCTTCATCAGGGGAAGCCACGTGAAAAAACGAAAAAAAATAAATACATGTACTCCAAAGTAGATCTAATATCAATCACAATGAACACCGGATGCCATCCAGACCAAAAATAAAACCCCAACCCGCACTGAAGCTTGGCTCCCATGACTGACAGCTCTGCCGCCGAAGGACGGGGCCCGTCCCCTCGTGACATCATTGACCGGGTCCTAGCCTATAACCATAAGCCTAACCCTAGCCCTTAATTCTAAATCTAGCCCTTAACCCTAATCTTAGCCCTTAACCCTAACCCTAAGATGAGGCTTTGGACATATAAAGGTTCCTGCACTACTTTGATGCGACATTGATGCTACTAGAGTGACAGGGACTGTAAAGTCACATCAAAGTCGCACTCCATGAGCAGAATTGTCATACTTTGCTATTAGCAACCCCCCCCCCCCCCCTCAAAAACACATTACAAAAATGCAGGAAAAAAAGTCCCTGATCCTTTCCGAAAATGCAGAGGCTGAAAAACGCATGGATGTGAATGTTTCCCATAGGAAACCGTGATAAATGGACTGTCTGCAAAATTCACTAAAAAACATACAGTAGGGGTGTGAACCAGGCCTTATTAGTTTCATTGTTCACAGCTATGTCTATGGACTGCAGAACATACCCATCATGTTATAGTGAAAAGGAAAGTGTGTGTGTGTGTGTGTGTGGGGGGGGGATTATGTATTCCTGTCCTAAGGTGACAATAGAAAATGGGTTACTGGCAGGATCACCGGGTGATAATAAAGGGGAACAAAGCCTGAACATTGAAAACTAGTGCAGCAATCAGTTTACTTCATAGGACCTCTATTCACCCACACACACCTCAGGATTTAAAAGCTATCAAAATATACAGCTGCTTTTTCTTTCATTTTAATTAACCATTTGTTTACACTGGACAATTCACACACAATATAACTGTGATAGAATTACACACACGTGTGTAGTACACTCTCTCCTTCTGCCCACTTTCACTATTTTCACACACTTGTTTACAATTCCCAACTGTTTAATGACAGCCAGGATTTGTTGTGTAAATACAATCACTGTAGAAGCTGCTGCAGTAACAAGCAGATTGTCTAACACAATGTTTATAAACATTGATCAGACTGGAGATAGAGAGATACAAAGTAACATTGTTTATAAACATTGATCAGATGGGAGATAGAGAGATACAAAGTAACATTGTTTATAAACATTGATCAGACAGGAGATAGAGAGATATAAAGTAACATTATTTATAAAATAATGACCATACAGGACATAGAGAGATACAAAGTAACATTGGTTATAAACATTGATCAGACAGGAGACAGAGAGATACAAAGTAACATTGTTTATAATTATTGATCAGATGGGAGATAGAGAGATACAAAGTAACATTGTTTATGAACATTGATCAGAAGAGAGATAGAGAATCAAAGCAAAGTGATTCTAAACCTATTTTTTTTCTTTAACATAACAAACATGTTATACTTACCTGCTCTATGTAATAGTTTTGCACAGAGCAGCCCGGATCCTCCTTTTCTCAGCCCCCCTGATGGTACTCCTGGCTCCTCCTCCCTTCTGAATGTCCCCATAGCAAGCCACTTGCTGTTGGGGCACTCACGCATGTTTGCTCCTGAGCCTCGCTATTTATGTCTATTATACAGACAAGGGGACCTGGCCCCCTCCTCCACTCTCTCATCACTGGCTGTGATTGACAGAAGCAAGAGCCAATGGTTACCCCTAATGTCTCTGACCCAATGAGGACAGAGAGAGCAAAGAGAGCCTCTGCTCTTGTGCAAATTGCTGGATCAAGATTGGGCTCAGATAAGTATATGGGGGGGGGGGGGGGAGGAAATATATGCAGAAGGTTCTTTACCTCAATAAGGTAAAAAAAATAAATAAATAAACTTCTGCCTTTAAAACCACTTAACAATGTAGCAAATGTTGATCAGATGGGAGATAGAAAGGTAAATAATAAAGTAATATAAATATGAATATATAAATAATAAATATTATACAAACAGATATATAAATATATAGTATTCCCAGAAAATAAAGATGTAGAACTAGTGGAGGATCTGACTTTTGTGAGGATTTAGATCCAGGGAAGGTGAGGGAGAGTTCTTTGGGAGACTCTGCCAATTTGTTCTGAAGGGGCAAAGTGTCGGGGTCTATACAGTCAGCGGTGAAGTTCTCTTCTCTAGTGTAGTGGTCACTTCTCTGTAAATCCCTAAATCTGTTGGGTCTTCCTGGAAAATATCCCTTCCAGACTCTTTGTATTCAGTTCCTGATTTAAACATAAAACTTACCCGTCTGCCAGTCGTCTGGAGCTGCTTCTTCTCCCTGGAGAGCTCTAATATTCTTAGAAAAGGAAAGTAAAAGTAGCTGAAAATACTTCCCCAGAAATAGAATATGTCTCACTCTCAACAAATCCCAACCTTCCACATCTTGCCAGGAAACAATGTGTTTTCTCATTCATAATAAACCATGGGTGGGTCAACTTTACAAATCAGATAAATTGCCAAATTGTAGTTTATTTTTATTTTTTGCCCGACTATAAGCACTCATCATTAATTAAAAGTAAATAAAGTGATGTTGCTCTGCTGTGCTTAAACTAAATAAAATAAATACATAAAATAACAAATAAATGTATGATATGTGTGTGTCATTCTTGTGAATAAACTTATATAAGGAAAACTACAATATAAATAAAAAGTGGATAGAAGTGATGCTCGACACACTTAATCATCAGTCCTGTGTACAATGTGACTCTATACACACATTCATAATAAAGTCCAGATATATAAGTACTAAATCGTTTCCCGTCATATCCTATATAATGATTTTCAGTCTCTCTTTGAATTCTCAAAATAAGTGCCTTCTTCTGTGATGGTGAAACCCCCCACACCAACAAACAATATCACAATGTTCTTCTATATCCACTCACCGCTCACTTTATTAGGTCCCCCTTGCTAGTACCGGGTTGGACCCCCTTTGGCCTTCATTCTTAGTGGCATAGATACAACAGGGTGTTGGAAACGTTCCTCAGATATTTTGCTTCATAATGACATGATAACATCACACAGTTGCTGCAGATTTGTCGGCTGCACATCCATGATGCCAATCTCCCGTTCCACCACATCCCAAAGGTGTTCTATTGGATGAGATGTGGTGAGTGTGGAGGCCATTGGAGTACAGGGACCTCATTGTCCAGTGGTGAGATGATTGGAGCTTTGTGACATGGTGCATTATCCTGCTGGAAGGAGCCATCAGAAGATGGGGACATGGTAGTCATAAAGGGATGGACATGGTCAGCAACAATATTCAGGTAGGCCGTGGTGATTAAACCATGCACGATGGGTACTAAGGGGTCCAAAGTGTGCCAAGAAAATATCCCCCCCACACCATTACACCCCCACCACCAGCCTGAACCAGTGATACCCCATCCCCCACACCATTACACCCCCACCACCAGCCTGAACCAGTGATACCCCATCCCCCACACCATTACACCCCCACCACCAGCCTGAACCAGTGATACCCCATCCCCCACACCATTACACCCCCACCACCAGCCTGAACCAGTGATACCCCATCCCCCACACCATTACACCCCCACCACCAGCCTGAACCGGTGATACCCCATCCCCCACACCATTACACCCCCACCACCAGCCTGAACCGGTGATATCCCATCCCCCACACCATTACACCCCCACCACCAGCCTGAACCGGTGATATCCCATCCCCCACACCATTACACCCCCACCACCAGCCTGAACCGGTGATACAAGGCAGGAGGGATCCCTGCGCCAAATTCTGACCCCACCATCTGAATGTCGCAGCTGAAATCGAGACTTATCAGACCAGGCAACATTTCTCCAATCTTCTATTGTCCAATTTTGGTGATCCTGTGCCAATTGTAGCCTCAGTTTCCTGTTCTTAGCTGACAAGAGTGGCACCCGGTGTGGTCTTCTGCTGCTGTAGCCCATCTGCTTCAAGGTTGGATGTGTTCTGCATTCAGAGATGGTGTTCTGCATACCTTGGATGTAACGAGAGGTTATTTGAGTTACTGTTGCCTTTCTATCATCTGGAACCAGTCTGCCCATTCTCCTCTGACCTCTGACATCAACAAGGCATTTTCCTCCACGCAACTGCCGCTCACTGGATATTTTCTCTATTTCCCACCATTCTCTGTAAACCTGAGATATGGTTGTGTGTGAAAATCCCAGAAATACTCAGACCGGCCTGCCTGCCACCAACAACCACGCCACGTTCAAAGTCACTTCAATCCCTTTTCTTCCCCATTCTGACACCAGGACAGCACAAATACCATCCAAATAGTAAGTGGCATGGCAAGTTTTAGTTGTAGTTTTTTGTCATAATTTTTTGGAAAATTAGGAAATAAAAAATAAAAATTACTTTTTTTTTTTACATATGGTCACCAGTACAGTACAGCTTTATCATATACCTGGCATTTATCAGGGACACTGACGGGGGACAGTACAAATATATATATATATATATATATATATATATATATATATATATATATATATATATATATATATATATATATATATATATATATATATATATATATATATATATATATATATATATATATATATATATATATATATTTCAATTTTTTTTAATTACTACTTTTTTTTAGGATTTTTTTTAACACACTGTGACCAGAGCAATATAATGTTACCCTAATAACATTGTACTACTCTGGGGAAGTGCTTATAGCAGTAAAGGCACCACACCAATGGTCCAAGTATCCAAAATTGTATTTTATTAGATAATATACAAACCTCCTATGGCAGGATTATACTACATGTTTAAAGCTATTTTTATAATCCATTTGACTCCAGCCATATCTAAGGTACATAGTACTTAAGCCCTGATGAAGAAAAAATGTCTAAATCCTCATGATGTGTTGATTTTCTTATTCTGCATATTAAAAAAAAATGATGGTTCAACAAGATCCGTACACCAATACTTGAGGTCCCACCACTGCGCCAAAGACACACTAAATAGAACTGTAGAAAGCAGCCACTTTAAATGAACATGATATTAAAAAACATTTACTAAATAAATAAATAAAGGCAAATAAAGGCAAATAGTGGTGCTAAAAACTTAACTCATGAAGCACCCAGTGTTAAGTGTTGAGACTAGCAAAATGATGATACATGAACGTGAATATAATCATATTCCATGACTAGAAAATCCATAAATGAGACATGATGTCTCAAACAGTCTTATGCAAAATCTCGATTTCTTCCACCACACCACGTGCACTTGGTGAAGGTGCCCTGCACTCTCATGCTCGGCAAAAACAGCATCAACCCTCACAGGGTTAAACATCCACCGATCTCCAATCGTGAACCAGATGTCATTGGATTTTGTTTGTCTGCAGTCTTCATCAGCCTTGAGCACAACTGCTGTGTGTATATATATATATATATATACACACACATATATATGTATATATATATATATATATATATATATATATTCACTTGTAGAGGAGAACGGCACTCTGCTTACAGTTTAGTGCCAGCAATCAGATCTTCCCACCGACCTTGTATATAGAAAAAAAGTCCAATTTATATATATATATATATATATATATATATATATATATATATATATATATATATATATATATATATATATATATATATATATATATATATATAATGTATATGTCATTACTTTCAAGTTTAATGCAGGAGTTATGGCAGTAATTACCAGGATCACTTTTAGGAGCGGCAGAAGAGATGCCCCCCTCTCACCGCTTCCCGGACGTTTCCGGGTTTACCGGAGCCGTCAGTAAACCCAGAAGTGATCCGATGCGGCCGATGGCTATGCAGGAAGTCGAGTGGGGTCAAGATGGCTCCCACGCTGTGTATGATAATGTATATAGCCACGAATGGGTACTTTAAAAACAGGGTAGAGATACAAAGCTATCTCTTGATAAGCACCACAGAGGGCACAGTGGGCCCGGCCATGGTGACAGTTACCACAGGTATTTGGCTTGCTTCACGTGCTGTGTAGATCTGCTACTGACTTGTACCTAATAGGTTACAGCATATTACCAGCCAGCAGTTACTCCAGCACTAGCTTGTCCATAACAGCTCCGCATTTGTTTGATTACTAGGGATGGGCGAACGGTTCGGCCCAAGCATAATTTCGGGCCGAACTTTCATTGTTCGACTGTTTGTTCGGCCCCTCGAACTGACACAATGCATTGCGGCGATGAACAGTGCATTGCAAGCCCTGATTGGCTGAAGCAGTGAAAGCTTCAGCCAATCAGGGCACAGAGCACTGTCAGAGTCAAGATTGGACACTGTCATTATGACTTTATCCAATCATGGCTCATTCCCGCCCCACAGTATAAAAGTATTCTTTCAATGGCAGCCATTTTTAGTGTGATTTTGGTGTGGAGAGAGATAGAACAGGGCTCTGTTCAGTGCCATTAGTTAGTTAGTGTGCTATACTGTGCTATTTTGCTTCAATTGTCAGTGTAAAAATATTAGTTTAGTACAAGTCTAGGGATAGTGTGAGTGTAGTGAGGACTGGGGAGGACCATCATTCAGCTTTGTATGGTGTGCAGCTAGAGTAAGGAGACCTCAGATAGTTTCAGTGTAGTGTAGTAAGACCGTGTCAGTAATCTTTACATTAGTGAATAGCTAGTTCTGTGTGCGTTACTCCCAGTTCAACGCCATATAGTTCTGTGTCCGTTACTGCCAGTTTAATGCCATATAATTCTGTGTGCGCTACTGCCAGTTTAACGCCATATAGTTTTGTGCATTACTGCCAGTTTAATGCCATATAGTTCTGTGTGTGTTACTGCCAGTTTAACGCCATATAGTTCTGTGTGTGTTACTGCCAGTATAATGCCATATAGTTCTGCGTGCTTTACTGCAAGTTTAACGCCATATAGTTTTGTGTGCGTTACTGCTAGTTTAACGTCAGATATTTCTGTGCATCACTGTACGTTTGGCACTTTATATTGCAGTATATTATAGTGTATCCATGGAGTGTGTCTGTGTAGTCTGGGTACTCAAATTAAAGTGCACCAAACATCATTTTACATTGATTAAAGTACATCTACGTACAGATTTCCACTTCTTTTTTACATTTGCTTATAAGCATCGCCCCCTCCCAATAATGTCTGGGAGGACGAGGAGAGGCAGACATTCCCTTGGCACTGTAAGGGGGCCAGCAACAAATGTGTCCACAGGCGAAGGTGGACGTGGTGGTCAGTCCTCAGACAGGCCATCATTTCCTCTGTTTAGTGAGTTTGTCCATGCTATCCAGCCCCAAATGCAGAGGAGCTATTGGACTGGCTTACTAAACCTTCCTCATCCTCCTCATCCTCTGTCACGCAAGTAGAGACAAGTGTGCAGTCCCCTGCAGTTGCCAGAGTGGATAAACCTGCCTCCTTGTCCACATCTATTCCTGCCATAGCCCCAACATCAACCATTGAGGAGTTAGCTGAGTTATTTGACCATAGAGTCAGCCACTTGCCCCTTGATGATACCCAGCCAATATTGGATTCAGATGTTGGTTCTGAGGTTGAGGATGACAGGAACATGAGCCTAGAGAGAGGGAGGAACACTGGTAGACAAAATGGCATTCATGTTCCCCAAGCCGCAGCGTATTGCCAAGTTGTCTCCAGTGGTAATGATGAAGAAGGAGGAGATGGTGATGATGAGGTCACTATTACGACTTGGGAGGAAACTGAAGGTCAGGCGGCACAACCCCAAGAAGGCTGACATAAAGAAAGAGTAGAGAGCAGCCACCCTATTCCATCATGTTCTGTAGCTGTTATCTCCAGGCCCACTCCCCAAAGCCCACTTAGCATTTTTCAGCACATCTGCAGCAGATCGCACTGTTGCTATCTGCAAACTGTGTCTCAGGCACATCAAACGTGGCATAAACACTAGCTATTTGGATACCACATGTTTAACAAGGCATTTAACATCTAACCACTCAGCCCGTTGGCAAGAGCCCCTAAAAGCCACACAAAAGGGGCACAAATCTGTCCCTCCTCCTCCTCCTTACCCACTTCAGTCTGCCACTGCTATACTGAGTCATTACCTCTTAGCAGCCTCCACTGACAGGGATGATGGTATAGCACAGGGTGTCCCAGGTCCTAGCAGCACATCTGCCAGCAGCACACCACCAGCTGTAGACTGTAGCCGGCAAATTTCTCTGCCTCATCTGCTGCAGCAGAAAAAAGAATACAGTCCCTGCCACCCACATGCCTAGCTTCTAAATGCAAGCTTGTCAAAGCTGTTGCCTCTCCAACTTCTGCCTTTCAGCCTGGTAGATTCTGCCCCTTTCTGTGAATTCACACAATGTGCTTTACCACAATGGCAGGTTCCCAGTCGCTACTACTTTTCATGTAAGACCATTCAATTTCTCTACCATCACGTGGAATGGAGTGCTCTGTCATCATTGGGCAAGGCAGTCAGCCGTAAAATCCACCTTACTGCTGACACGTGGTCCAGCAAGCATGGGCAGGGACGATATATTTTGTTCACAGCACACTGGGTAACGCTGCTTGCAACTCGAAAGGTTACAGAACAGGGCTTGGTGTTGCAGCTTGTTGTGCCCCACGTTCTCATACAGCTGGTGGTGATGATGGCAGACCTGTGAGCTCTACCCCCTCCACCTCCTTCTCCACCACCTCCATGCTCTCCTCTGCAGAATTGTCCTATGAACATCAGGTACCCCCTAAGCGTTCATAGGGCTATTTCATAGCTAGCTAAAAGGTGCCATGCAGTGCTTCAGCTGGTGTGTTTAGGTGACAGGAACCACACCAGCTCTGCAGGGACAGGCCCAGAGGTGGTTCACACCATGCCAGCTGGAGCCAGGAATAGTGGTGTCCGATAATGGCTCAAACCTCCTGTCCGCCCTTAGACAGGGAAAGTTGACACATGTGCCATGCCTGGCACATGTCCTCAATTTGGTGGTGCAGTGTTTCCTAAATACATACCCAGGGTTGCAAGAAAGCTGGCTAGAAGAGTCTGTAGTCATTTCAGGCGGTCATACACAGCCAGTGCTCGGTTGGCTGAAATTTAGTGGGAATTCCACCTGCCTGTAAACCGCCTGATTTGTGACATCCCAACCAGGTGGAACTCGACTTTGGCATTGCTGCAGAAGCTATACATGCAGCAGAGGGTCATCAACGAGTACCTGTGCGAGTACGGCACAACACCAGGCTCAGGCCACCTAGGCTTTTTTTTCCCCACGCCAATGGCTGATCAGTAAGGATGCATGCACTGTATTGTCACTATTTGAGGAGGCCACAAGGATGGTGAGCCATGACAGTGCATGCATCAGTGACACAATCCCTGTTGTGTTCCTGCTGGAGCAGAGACTGTGTGGCATAATGGACAGGGCACTGGAGGCAGAGCAGGAGGAAGAGGAGGACTTCCTTTCCTCTCAAGGCCCACTTTATCCATACACCATCATTCCTATGTCACAGAACATAGAGGAGGAGAGAGGGGGGGGAGGATGAGGAGGAGGGGAAGATATGCATCAATCTGTAAGCGATGGCTTTCCTACCCCAGGACCCTTGGGAGAAGTACGTGGCTGGGAGGAGGAAGTTCCAGATGCTATCATCCTGAGTGACCCCGAGGAGTCTGCTTCTCAAGCCTTAGCAAAATTGAGGCATATGGGCAACCTCATGCTACAAAGCCTGCAAAAGGACCCAAGAATACGTGGCATAAAGGAGAAGGATGATTGCTGGTTGGCAACCCTCCTTGACCACCGTTATAAGGGGAAGGTCTCAGAACTCATCCTGTCCCCACAGAAAGTGCAGAAGATAAAATCTCTTGAGGACATGTTAAAGAGGATTTTATTGAACATTTTTCCTGACTCCAGTAGGTTACAGTGTCGTGGAAAATGTAGTTTTGAGTCTTCTGTTGGTCAAGAGAGGAGCGTTGGAGAAGTGAGGCATTTCGGAATTTTTTTAGTCCAGGGCTTTTGCTTTCACATCCCATCAGCAGCGTCTGCATCACATGGTGGACAATTACCTCGGGGCCAAAACAGAGATGGAGAGCTTTCCAGCTGACAATCCACTGACTTACTGGGTCATGAGAATAGACCACTGGCCAGAACTTGCCCAGTATGCTATTGAGTTGTTGGGCTGCCCTGCATCCAGTGTGCTTTCAGAACGGGCATTCAGTGCTGCAGGAGGTTTTGCTACTGATCATAGAACGCGTCTGTCCACAGACTCCGTGGACCATTTGACTTTTATAAAAATGAATCAGTCCTGGATTACCAGCTATGAAGCCCCTGATGCCGATGTCACTGATTAAGTCTTTTCGGGATGTAGAATCTCTGCAGGACTTTGAGGCTGCCTAGCGTTAAGGGTGTTCAATCATTTTATCTGAAAGAATGTTTTTGGTATAGGTTTCATGGGCACAATTAACACCCAAAGACCAATTTTTCAGCACTTGTTTGACAGGTGCATATCATTGCAATTTTTTACAGCAAAGCCAATTCTTGCTTTCATCAAGATTTCTTCTATAGGGTTATGGTGGGAAGGCTCCACCGACACCCAAAGACCAATTTTTAGGCACACTTTACTTCTAGCCAAAGTCAAAGTGACACCAGAATGTATCCAAAAAATCTCTAATCTTGTTCCCAGTGCACTACATTGTGGCCTCATCATACACACTGGCTCCCCAGCTGTTGCTGAGCAAAATAAAGGCAGCTTGCAGGGAAAATGTCATTTTTTTTGGCTTTATAAATGTAATTATTAATGCAGCAGATTCTAGACATGGTACAGATCTGCCACTTTACAGGTAGACTAAGGAGACCCCCAGGCACAATATTTTTCATTTTTATGTTTTCACTTTAAACATCAAAAAAATCACTGCTCATTTAAAAATGAAGTTTTTCACAATTTTTTTTTTTTTATTGATACATGTGCCCCAGGGCAGGACCCAGACCCCTATAACCATTGTATGCCCAAGTATTTGCATATAAGCCTTCAAAATGGGCACTTTTGATTTTTGACGTTCGGGTCCCATTGCTCCGTTCGACCAATCTGCCCCTGTTAAACAGTGGTGGTGGTGCCCTAAACCAAAAATATTGTTAGACGCTAGCATCATCAAGATTGAGGAGGAATAGGATAGTCACTCAGCATAGGCAGTCTTCAAGGTATCCCACATCCACATCCATAGAAAATTCAAACAGTTACATCAGCATCAGGTGCTTGATAGCTGCTGATCCAAGACTGATTCATTTTTATGAATGTGAGCCTATCAACAGAGTCTGTGGACAGGCACACTCTTTGATCCGTTACAAACCCTTCAGCAGCACTGAATGTGCGTTCAGAAATCATGCTGAATGCAGGACAGGCCAGTAGCTCAATTGCATATTGAGCAAGTTCTTGCCATGGTCCATCCTCAAGACCCAGTAACCCAGTGGATGCTGTATTGGAAAGGTCTCTAAGTCTGCTCCTGCCCCTAGATATTCCTGCACCATGTAATGCAGACGCTGGCAAGGTTGCTTGAACCGATCAGACCTTGGCGCTGAGGACTGCAAAATTGTCTAAAGGCATCGGTCAGACAGCCACCTTCTCTGACTGAATGAAGCCTTAGCAACACATTGTCCAGTAAAATGTAACCTCCCAGGGTCTGGCAATGCATTACACAAACCTTTCTTCAAGGCCTCATAAGATGTTTCATCCTCTGCTCCCTCTGCGAAGGCAGGATTAGTTCTGCAACCTTATCCTTGTAACGTGGATCAAGAAGGGTTGCCAGCCAGTAATGATCCCTCTCCTTGATACCACAAATCCTAGGGTCCTTTTGCAGGCTTTGCAGAATCAGGGAAGCCATGCAGCATAAGTTTGCAGAGGCATTCGATTCTGAATCCTCTGGGTCACTAAGGATCACATGATCCGTAACAACCACCTCCCAGCCACGTACAACTCCTTGGGTTTCTGGAGACTGAAAATCATCCCTTGAAGACTGCTGCTGAGTGTTATCCTCCACGTCAATGCTGACACAATCCTCATCCTCTTCTTCCTGTGTGTTTGGCGGGCCCGCACGAATACTATCTGGATAAAGGGGGCCTTGAGAGGAAAGGAAGTCCTCCTCTTCCTCCCACTGTTCTGCCTCAAGTGCCCTGTCCATTATTCCACCAAGCATGTGCTCCAACAGGAAGAAAAGAGGGACAATATCACTGATGCATGCATTGTCGCTGCTCACCATCCTTGTGGCTTCCTCAAATGGTGACAGGACAGTGCATGCATCCTTGATCAGTAGCCACTGGCGTGGGGAAAAGAAGCCAAGCTCCCGTGACCCTGTCCTGCTGCCATACTCATACAGGTACTCATTGATGGCTCTACTGCTTGTGCAGCCACTGCAGCATTGCCAAATGTTGAGTTCCACCTGGTGGGCCTGTCCCAAATGAGGCGATTGGTGGGTAGGTTAAATTCCCTTTGAATGTCAGCCAGCTGAGCACCTGCATTGTATGACCGGCGGAAATGACCACACAGACTTTTCTGGCCTGCCTCAAGAGATCCTGTAAGCCTGGGTACCAGCTCAAGAACCGCTGCACCACCAAATTCAGGACGTGTGCCAAACATGGAACATCGGTCAAGTGTCCCTGTCAGAGGGCGGAGAGAAGGTTGGTGCCATTGTCGCATACAACCGTTCCTGTCCGAAGCTGGCGTGGCATCAACCACCTCTGAGCCTGCCCCTGCAGAGCTGACAGAATCTCTGCCCAAGTGTGGCTCCTGTCCTCCAAGCAGACCAACTCAAGCACCACATGGCATAGTTTTGCTTTAGAGCTTACGTAGCCCCTTGAACGCTTATGAAGCACCGCTGGTTCAGGGGACAAATCTGCAGAAGAGGCCATAGAGGAAGAAGAAGAGGAGGGGTGGAGGATAGAGCTGTGGCAGAATGACCACTAGCATTTTGGGGGCATAGTGGTGGAACAAGCTCCAACAATACTGAATCCTGTCCTGCATCCTTCCCAGCTGCCAGCAGAGTTACCCAGTGCGCCGTGAAGGAAAGGTAACGTCCCTGCTCATGCCTGCTGGACCATATGTCAGCGGTAATATGCTCCTTACTGCTGACCGCCCTGTCCAACGAGGCCAAAACATTGCCTTCCACATGCCAGTAGAGAGCCGGAATGGCCTTCCATGAAAAGAAATGGCATTTTGGAAGCTGCCACTGAGGTACAGCACATTCCACAAATTCATGAAAGGGGGCAGAGTCTACCAGCTGAAAAGGCAGCAGTTGCAGTGCTAGCAATTTGGCCAAGCTAGCATTCAGACGCTGAGCATGTGGATGGCTGGGACAAAATTTCTTTTTACGGTTTAGCAACTGGGGTAGGGAAATTTGCCTGCTAAAATCAGATGGTGGTATACTAATAGCAGATTGAATGCAAGTACTTGGGACACCTATTGCTATACCTTCATTCCTCTCAGTGCAGGTTTTTGAGCGGACTGGAGGTATAGTGGGGTTGGAGATCCCAGATGAGGAGCAAGGAGAAGTCCGCCTTTTTCTTTGATGTGGGTCTTTCAAGTGCTGTTGCCAACGGACTGCATGGCACATCATCATATGTCTGGTCAAGCATGTAGTACCCAAGCGGGTGCTTTTTATTTGGCCACGCTTGATCCGCTTCAGACATAGGTTGCAAAAAAAGCAACGGTGCATTGCACACGTTTTAAAAAAGGCCCACACCAAGGCACTTTTCAAAATCAGCAGGGAGTCAGCAGTGCCCTGCACCTACGGAGCTCTGCGGTGTGATGCAGTCGGGTGGCTGCCCTTAAGCTGCCCCCTAGAGGACATCCTGCCTCATTGGAGTTGTGCCTCCTCCTCCTCTTCCTCTCTTCTATCAGGCACCCAAGTAGAGTCAGTGACCTCATCATCCCCTCCCTCCTCATCACTGGAGCAAACTTGGTAGTATGCTGCAGCTGGAGGAACATGACTGCCAGTTTCTTATCCTTCTTGGGCACCCCCTCTCTCAAGGCTCACGATACTCCCTTCCTCATCCTGGGAACCAACATCGGAACCTTCAAATCGCTGCGCATCCTCCAGCAGCATGTACCCGACACTGTGGTCAAATAGTTTGGGGGATTCCTCCAGGCATGATGGTGGGGCTACGGAAGGAGTGACTGTGGACAAGTAGCCAGTGGAATAGGCCGCTTTGGCAGCTGCATTGGAAGGCAAACTACTCTGAGCCTGGGTGACAGGGGTTGAGGAGAAGGAGGATGGCTTTGTTATCCACTCCAACAACTCTTCTGCATGTTCTGGCTCAATAACATGACCAGCAGCAGAAAAAAAGGGCAAGCGTTCTCCACGCCCACCTGCAGAGGATGCACCATGTCCACGACCAGCACTGTTGACTGTAGACACAGAGCCTGCTTGTCACCTTTTAGTGGCCTGTGAGCATCTGCCTCTCCTTGGTGGCCTTCCGGACAAGATGTATATTTTGTTTTGCAACACCACACTACACTGTATTGTGTACTGTGTACACCACCAGAAGTGTAGTAGCAACTGTACTATGGCTGCACTGCATTGTGTACTGTGTACACCACCAGAAGTGTGGTAGCAACTGTGCTACAGCTGCACTGTATTGTGTAATCTGTACATCACCAGAAAAGTAGTAGCAACTGTACTACGGCTGCACTGTATTGTGTACTGTGTACACCACCAGAAAAGTAGTAGCAACTACACTATTGCTGCACTGTATTGTGTACAGTGTACACCACCAGAAAAGTAGTAGCAACTGTACTACGGCTGCACTGTATACACCACCAGAAGTGTAGTAGCAACTGTACTACAGCAGCACTGTATTGTGTACACCACCAGAAAAGTAGTAGCAACTGCACTACGGCTGCACTGTATACACCACCAGAAGTGTAGTAGAAACAGTACACCACAGAATGCACTGTATATATAGGCTACACTGGATGCAGAGTATATATATCAATCATATACACTGCCACTAACGGAATAACCTGTCTGCTTAATTTAATATCCCTCCGTCCACACCAACAACACTACACAGGGCCACCGTGTAGGCAGCCTTATATAGTGTAGCCTTATATAGCCTTAGTCCCCCTGAGCCATGATTGGCCAAAGGCAACCTGCCTTTGGCCAATTATGGCTCTCTTAGCAGAGGGCGCTGGGATTGGCCAAAGCATGCAGGTCAGGTACATGCTTTGGCCAATCATCATACAGCAATGCACTGCGATCTCGCAGTGCATTATGGGGCGTTCCGTGGCGCTTGAATTTGCCACAAACGCCCCATAATGTTCATTCTTCCGAGTACAGGCGAACACCCGATGTTCGAGTTGAACTTTTGTTAGACCGGAACATCAAGCTCATCCCTATTATCCCATGAAGACCACCCAGATGAAGATAGCAATGAAAAAGTGAATTTCTACTGACCTCCACATTCCTACTATTACAAGAAGATAAAATGATGAGCGCTTCCTAACAAAAACATTATATGATGGCAGTGTTGCCATCATATAACAGGAAGTGCCAGGAATTATTTTATTGAAAGCTGCAGATTCAAAAAGATTGAAAATTATTTTTGAAATATGAGATTTCAGCAATTGGGCTCACATATATCTACTTTAAAATGAACTGTATACCCTTGCTCTGTCTCTATAGGTTGTATGAAATGATAACAATAGCAGTACAATGATCACAACGATTGTCTTTAGGAAGGAATGACTAATAAACAAATCCAGTGACATGTACTGGGATCTCTGGGATATATTGTCAGCCCGATGTGAGTGATTCTCTGTGGATGGGTTCATTATTTTAAGAGGAGAAGATGGAGAACATTTTGGGAAAGGACCTCAAGGGTGACCCCTGAATCCTCCAAAAGGTCACATATACAGTTGCAAAAAAAAGTATGTGAACCCTTTTGGAATGATATGGATTTCTGCACAAATTGGTCATAAAATGTGATCTGATCTTCATCTAAGTCACAAGAATAGACAATCGCAGTCTGATTAAACTAATAACACACAAAGAATTAAATGTTACCATGTTTTTATTGAACACGCCATGTAAACATTCACAGCGCAGGTGGAAAAAGTATGTGAACCCTTGGACTTAATAACTAGTTGAACCTCCTTTGGCAGCAATAACTTCAACCAAACGTTTCCTGTAGTTGCAGATCAGACGTGCACAACGGTGAGGAGTAATTCTTGACCATTCCTCTTTACAGAACTGTTTCAGCTCAGCAATATTCTTGGGATGTCTGGTGTGAATCACTTTCTTGAGGTCATGCCACAGCATCTCAATTGGGTTAAGGTCAGGACTCTAACTGGGCCACTCCAGAAGGCGTATTTTCTTCTGTTTAAGCCATTCTGTTGATTTACTTCTATGCTTTGGGTCGTTGTCCTGTTGCAACACCCATCTCCTGTTGAGCTTCAGCTGGTGGACAGATGGCCTTAAGTTCTCCTGTCTTGATAAACTTGGGAATTCATTTTTCCTTTGATGATAGCAATCTGTCCAGGCCCTGATGCAGCAAAGCAGCCCCAAACCATGATGCCCCCACCACCATACTTCACAGTTAGGATGAGGTTTTGATGTTGGTGTGCTGTGCCTTTCTCCACACATAGTGTTGTGTGTTTCTTCCAAACAACTCAACTTTGGTTTCATCTGTCCACAGAATATTTTGCCAGTACTGCTGTGGAACATCCAGGTGCTCTTGTGCAAACTGTAAACGTGCAGCAATGTTTTTTTGGACAGCAGTGGCTTCCTCTGTGGTATCCTCCCATGAAATCCATTCTTGTTTAGTGTTTTACATATCATAGATTCGCTAATAGGGAATATGTTAGCATATGCCAGAGACTTTTGTGAGTCTTTAGCTGACACTCTAGGTTCTTCTTCACCTCACTGAGCAGTCTGCACTGTGCTCTTGCAGTCATCTTTACAGGATGCCCACTCCTAGGGAGAGTAGCAGCAATGCTGAACTTTCTCCATTTATAGACAATTTGTCTTACCATGGACTGATGAACAGCAAGGCTTTTGGAGATACTTTAATAACCCTTTCCAGCTTTATGCAAGTCAACAATTCTTAATCGTAGGTCTTCTGAGAGCTCTTTTGTGTGAGGCATCATTCACATCAGGCAATGCTTCTCGTGAAAATCAAACCCCGAACTGGTGTGTGTTTTTTTATAGGGCAGGGCAACTGTAACCAACACCTCCAATCTCATCTCATTGATTGGACTCCAGTTGGCTGACACCTCACTCCAATTAGCTCTTGGAGATCTCATTAGTCAATGGGTTCACATACTTTTTCCACCTGCACTGTGAATGTTTACACGGTGTGTTCAATAAAAACATGGTAATATTTAATTCTTTGTGTGTTATTAGTTTAAGCAGACTGTGATTGTCTATTGTTGTGACTTAGATGAAGATCAGATCACATTTTATGACCAATTTGTGCAGAAAAACATATCATTCCAAAAGGGTTCACATACTTTTTATTGACAACTGTAATATTCAGTAAATGTAATGCTGGAGAAAGTGCTTAGAGACTGCAAACAGACTACAAGAGATGGTCAGAGACTACAGACTTATGTCAGAAGTTGGTCACAGACTGATGATTTACTAAAGGAGATGGTCAGAGACTACAGATATGCTACAATAGGTGGTCAAAGACTATGGGCTACAAGAGAGTCAGAGAGCATGCATGCTACAGGAAATGGTCAGAGACTGCAGACATAGTACAGGAGATGGTCAGAGACTGCAGACATAGTACAGGAGATGGTCAGAGACTGCAGACATAGTACAGGAGATGGTCAGAGACTGCAGACATAGTACAGGAGATGGTCAGAGACTGCAGACATAGTACAGGAGATGGTCAGAGACTGCAGACATAGTACAGGAGATGGTCAGAGACTGCAGACATAGTACAGGAGATGGTCAGAGACTGCAGACATACTACAGGAGATGGTCAGAGACTGCAGACATACTACAGGAGATGGTCAGAGACTGCAGACATACTACAGGAGATGGTCAGAGACTGCAGACATACTACAGGAGATGGTCAGAGACTGCAGACATACTACAGGAGATGGTCAGAGACTGCAGACATGGTGCAGGAGATGGTCAGAGACTGCAGACATGGTGCAGGAGATGGTCAGAGACTGCAGACATGATACAGGAGATGATCAGAGACTGCAGATGTAGTACAGGAGATGGTCAGAGACTGCAGACATAATACAGGAGATGGTCATAGACTGCAGACATAGTACAGCAGATAGTCAGAGACTGCAGACATACTACAGGAGATGGTCAGAGACTGCAGACATACTACAGGAGATGGTCAGAGACTGCAGACATACTACAGGAGATGTGCTATGTGTGTTATCTCCACAGTCCTCGCCCCATGTGTGTTATCTCCTCAGTCCTCGCCCCATGTGTGTTATCTCCTCAGTCCTCGCCCCATGTGTGTTATCTCCTCAGTCCTCAGCCCATGTGTGTTATCTCCTCAGTCCTCAGCCCATGTGTGTTATCTCCTCAGTCCTCAGCCCATGTGTGTTATCTCCTCAGTCCTCAGCCCATGTGTGTTATCTCCTCAGTCCTCAGCCCATGTGTGTTATCTCCTCAGTCCTCAGCCCATGTGTGTTATCTCCTCAGTCCTCAGCCCATGTGTGTTATCTCCTCAGTCCTCAGCCCATGTGTGTTATCTCCTCAGTCCTCAGCCCATGTGTGTTATCTCCTCAGTCCTCAGCCCATGTGTGTTATCTCCTCAGTCCTCAGCCCATGTGTGTTATCTCCTCAGTCCTCAGCCCATGTGTGTTATCTCCTCAGTCCTCAGCCCATGTGTGTTATCTCCTCAGTCCTCAGCCCATGTGTGTTATCTCCTCAGTCCTCAGCCCATGTGTGTTATCTCCTCAGTCCTCAGCCCATGTGTGTTATCTCCTCAGTCCTCAGCCCATGTGTGTTATCTCCTCAGTCCTCAGCCCATGTGTGTTATCTCCTCAGTCCTCAGCCCATGTGTGTTATCTCCTCAGTCCTCAGCCCATGTGTGTTATCTCCTCAGTCCTCAGCCCATGTGTGTTATCTCCTCAGTCCTCAGCCCATGTGTGTTATTTCCTCAGTCCTCAGCCCATGTGTGTTATCTCCTCAGTCCTCAGCCCATGTGTGTTATCTCCTCAGTCCTCAGCCCATGTGTGTTATCTCCTCAGTCCTCAGCCCATGTGTGTTATCTCCTCAGTCCTCAGCCCATGTGTGTTATCTCCTCAGTCCTCAGCCCATGTGTGTTATCTCCTCAGTCCTCAGCCCATGTGTGTTATCTCCTCAGTCCTCAGCCCATGTGTGTTATCTCCTCAGTCCTCAGCCCATGTGTGTTATCTCCTCAGTCCTCAGCCCATGTGTGTTATCTCCACAGTCCTCAGCCCATGTGTGTTATCTCCACAGTCCTCAGCCCATGTGTGTTATCTCCTCAGTCTTCATCCTATTTGTGTTATCTCCTCAGTCCTCAGCCCATGTGTGTTATCTCCTCAGTCCTCAGCCCATGTGTGTTATCTCCTCAGTCCTCAGCCCATGTGTGTTATCTCCTCAGTCCTCAGCCCATGTGTGTTATCTCCTCAGTCCTCAGCCCATGTGTGTTATCTCTTCAGTCCTCAGCCCATGTGTGTTATCTCTTCAGTCCTCAGCCCATGTGTGTTATCTCTTCAGTCCTCAGCCCATGTGTGTTATCTCTTCAGTCCTCAGCCCATGTGTGTTATCTCTTCAGTCCTCAGCCCATGTGTGTTATCTCTTCAGTCCTCAGCCCATGTGTGTTATCTCTTCAGTCCTCAGCCCATGTGTGTTATCTCTTCAGTCCTCAGCCCATGTGTGTTATCTCTTCAGTCCTCAGCCCATGTGTGTTATCTCTTCAGTCCTCAGCCCATGTGTGTTATCTCCTCAGTCTTCATCCTATTTGTGTTATCTCCTCAGTCCTCAGCTCATGTGTGTTATCTCCTCAGTCCTCACCCCATGTGTGTTATCTCCTCAGTCTTTAGCCCATGTGTGTTATCTCCTCAGTCATCACCCCATGTGTGTTATCTTTCCACAGATGACAAGCCGATATTTCCTTCATCAAATGGGAATGCTATATTTATTCATCAAATAGCTGTTTTCAATACTCCACACTTAAATAGGGGCGCCCCCTGCTTTCTTCTGTTTTCCCACAGTAGGTTTACTCAGGACCTATATAGGAGAGCTGCCTCTTCCCTCCATACGTTGATCTTTTAACCCTCCTTTTCATTCCTCACATCCACCCTGCTGCATTACTGGTCTGGCTACAGCAGCGCCATCGTTTTTTTCCTACTCCGTGCTTTGGGAGACCTATCAAGAGATTCTACACACCAGTGTAATTATTTAGATCAGGGGTCTCCAAACTTTCCAAGCAAAGGGCCAGTTTACTGTCCTTCAGGCTTTAGCGGGACCGGATTGTGTCCAGGGGAAAAAAAAATGGCCCGGCATCAAAGCCCCTTCATGGGTTTTAATGGGAGGAATAGTGCTCAATTGTTGATATCGATGAGAAGAATAGTGCTCCATCATTGGTGTCAGTTGGTGGACTAGTGCCCCAAGGGCCAGATAAGGGGCCACACTTGGTCCCTAGGCTGCAGTTTGGAGACCACTGCTCTAGATGTCAGCGCACAGCCCTAGGGATCACTGCAACTGCTTTATCCATGCTTTAGCCCACAGTCAACACTGAGGGGCAGGTTTGAAATTGTGCCAGTTCAGCTGACCTGGCACAATTTCACACCGGCATTTCAGTCCAACTTCGAGGGGTTAATTTGACAGACATCGGTGAGGGTTTCTGCACAGATCTCTATAAATATCGCCCCAAGTCGCCAAAAGTTATACAGGAACTACTTTTGGGAATTGGTGTGGTGCCACAAAGTTGGCATTGCACCGATTTGGACGGTGCCATTGCTGGCAATAGACTCTGATTTGGCATGTGATTTGACATGTCAAATCGGCCCATGTGAACGTGGGCTTGCGCGCATATGCAGAACAATTGTGGCTTTAGCAATCATACCTTCTAACACAGCAATGTTCATTCAGATTTGTTTGCTGATATACACAAAAATACCCATTATCTGTACCAATAATAATACTACAATCTGTAGCTTTAGCAATCTCCTCTCTAGTTTTGCACACAGCCGGGTGTGTTCTGTATTATTTTTTCAGATACACAAATTGATTACCAATTCTGTACTCCAAAAAAACATGGAAGTCCAACACTCATTCCTCCTGCCCATTACCCAGCACTGTGCTCCCGGATTTTGTGTTCAGATACAAAAGTCGCCCCTGGCTTTAAGTGTAGATGTAAAAAGTAGCCACTTTTTTCCCCAACATGTGTGGCTCCATTCAGTTGCAGAAATATAAAATCCCCCTTCCAGCATGGAACCAAAAAAAGAAAAATTTATCTCACAGTTTTCGTCTGTAGCATGCAGATCTCCACTCCTGTGTGTCTTTCCTCTCAGTCCCTCTCCTAATTTCTTCCAGGTTGTTTCTCAATGCATGTAAAACCCACCCTTTCCTGTCCAGGTGCTTCTCCTGTCTACTTAAGGTTCCCAATACTAGGCATGTGTTTTCAGTAGAGTTGCCACCTCATCCCTTTAAACCCGAACCAATCTGAATTACACAGGTTCTGAGGCTAGTTTAATGCGGATAAGGCACCAAGTGAGTTTAATTACCACCTTAATCAGCCTCAGAACCTGTGTAATTAATATGTGTTCGGGTTTAAAGGGATGAGGTGGCAACCCTAGTTTTCAGTGGTGGACTGACAACTCATGGGGCCCCCGGGCAATAGGAGATTATAGAGCCACACAGTATACACACACACAGTATACACATACATGTACACATAGTATACACAGACATGTTTCTATTGGCTGAGAAGGTACTGGAGAGGTGGGGCAGCTATAATCTCGGGATTTTTAGACCAAAAGGATGTCAGTAAGGGACATTTCAGAGACAGATGTAAAAAAACCCACAAATTTTTACATACTGTCCCTGTTTTTTCTTAGGCTGGCAACCCTGATGGGGCCCCCTAGTGGCCCAGGGCCCTCGGGCAGTGCCCGAGTGGCTCAATGGTCAGTCCGCCCCTGTGTGTGTTTCGTTTCGTTACAAATCGAAAGACGTGGTGTATCTGGATTTTGCAAAAAGCATTTGACACAGAGGCATAACTAGAATCTTCAGGGTCCCGGTGCAAGAAACCATTAAGGGCCCCCACCAGGGGCATTGCTAGGTCTACAAAAGATCTGGGGCTAGAGCCCATAGCAGCGTAGTAAAGAAAGTCATGCTCTTGGGTGGGCATTAGGGATGGGCTCAGGCGTGTTCTCACACTCCACGTGCAGAGCCCGCCAGGAAGTCGGCACAGCGCTGTGCTAATTACAGGCAGTGAGACATTTTCCTGATGTGTGGCTGCAGAGATCGGGAAATGTCTCACTGCCTGTGATTAGCGCAGCGCAGTGCCGACTTCCTGGCGGACTCTGCACGTGGAGTGTGAGAACACGCCCGAGCCCATCCTTAGTGGGCATACACACGTATATAATATACATGTGGTTTATATATATATATATATATATATATATATATATATATATATATATATATATATTATCAGTATATTAGTACATATTCGCCCTAACATCAAGATCCTCAGAGAGCCTCCCTACTTACATTAGGATCCCCAGAGAGTCCCCTCCTTACATCCGGGTCCCCAGAGAGCTCCCCTTACATCAGGGTCCCCAGAGAGCCACTTCCTTACTTAGGGTCCCCAGAGACCCCCTCCTTACATCAGGGTCCCCAGAAAACCCCCTCCTTACATCCGGGTCCCCAGAGAGCTCCCCTTACATCAGGGTCCCCAGAGAGACTGCCTTTGCATCAGGGTCCCCAGAGAGCCCCTCCCCTTACATCAGGGTCCCCAGAGAGCCCCTCCCTTACAGCAGCATCCCCAGAGAGCCCCCCCTTACTTCAGGGTCCCCAGAGAGCCTGCCTTTGCATCAGGGTCCCCAGAGGGCCCCTCCCCTTACATCAGGGTCCCCAGAGAGCCACTTCCTTACTTCAGGGTCCCCAGAAAACCCCTTCCTTACATCAGGGTCCCCAGAGAGCCCCCCTTACTTCAGGGTCCCCAGAGAGCCCCCCCTTACTTCAGGGTTCCCAGAGAGCCCCCCTTATATCAGGGTCCCCAGAGAGCCCCCCACTCTTACATCAGGGTCCCCAGAGAGCCACTTCCTTAAATCAGGGTCCCCAGAGAGCCCCTCCCTTACAACAGGGTCCCCAGAGAGCCCCCTTACTTCAGGGTCCCCAGAGAGCCCCCCTTACATCAGGGTCCCCAGAGAGCCCCTTCCTTACATCAGGGTCCCCAGAGAGCCCCTTCCTTACATCAGGGTCCCCAGAGAGCCCCCTCTTACTTCAGGGTCCCAGAGAGCCCCCCCTTTACATCAGGGTCCCCAGCAAGCCCCTTCCTTACATTAGGGTCCCCAGAGAGCCCCCCCCTTACTTCAGGGTCCCAGAGAGCCCCCCCTTACTTCAGGGTCCCCAGAGAGCCTCCCCTTACATCAGGGTCCCCAGAAAGCCCCTTCCTTACATCAGGGTCCCCAGAGAGCCCCCCTTACACCAGGGTCCCCAGAGAGCTCCTTCCTTACATCAGCAGAACACCCCAAATTGTTCGCTATTCGGCGAATGGGCGAATAGCCAATGTTCGAGTCGAACTCATGTTTGACCCGAACACACAGCCCATCCCTAGTAGATACATTACTACTATTTATGGTGTTCGGCTAAACAGGCTAAAAGTCCAGTATTTGAACTTAGATTGAACCTTGCACTCAACCATAGTCACAACATCTGCAGCATTAGCAGGTCTGGAGTTGACCAGATACTGCTAGACTAGAGCCTGCTTCTCAGTTCGAACATTTTGCTACCTGCTGGTGGCCTAGAGCAGGGGTGTCAAACTCAATTTCATAGTGGGTTACATCAGCATTATGATTGTCCTCAAAAAGGCCAGTTGTATCTGTAAGATTAGATGTCCAGCGCATCCCCTCCCCTTACATTAGATGTCAAGAGCCACGCCACCATCAGAAGTCCCCTACTCTCCCTAACATCACAGTGCACCCCCTTTTCTTATGCTGCTGCTGGGAAGAAGCCGTGTGCATTGCTTGAAAGCAGAAAGTAGGGGTCTGGAGGAGGACCAGAGGAGGGCTGGAGCTCTCCTGCAGCTAAAGGAGAGATGTAAGGGCCACATGAAATGGCCTGGAGGGCCAGATTCAGCCCGTGGGCCTTGTGTTTGACACCTGTGGCCTAGAGGATGCACCTCAATCATAGGCGTAGCATAAGGTTTTGCAGGGGTCACAATCGCAACCCCGCCCCTAGCTCCAGGGGGCCCCTGCAGCCTCCCTGTCATATTATCATATCCTCCACAAAGTCCAGCTCCAATCTGCCCTAAGGCCCCACAGCCACGCTCCAGTACTGGGCTTGCACTATGGCTTCCACAGTCCACACCCCTCTGTTCTCATTGGCTGGGGAGAAGCTGTGAGCCTTTTCCTGAATGGAGAGGAGCACGAGGTGAGAACAGCCCAGGATGGGGAAGTGTCTGTGCTGTGTGCTGGCAACATGGAATGGTAACCGAGCTCAGCAAGTTAAGAGGAGGAGAGTGCCGTCCTGTAGCCACGGTGGGACGGATGTTAATGGTGAGGTATAACACTGCTCAGTGTCTCCTAATCACCAGCTGTGATTCTTTGTATCCCCCCCATCCGGGGATGTCTGCTTACCCCACTTCCCTGACAACTGGGGAGGTGACCTTCCCCCCGCACCTGCCAACACTAACAAAGAAACCTTCAGAAATTGCTAAAACAAATCCCTTAACATCTCATGAGGGGCTCCTGAGGGGCTGCAGGCTCCAGATTTTGTGTTACATGGCTTTGCCCCCCATCTAAGTTGCATCCCCCAAAGCCTGCTGACCACCCCCTCCACCCTGCATGCTATGCCCGGCTTCTGAGCTCCTTTCCCATTACAGCACTCTATACTGTTCCTCCTCCGCGGGGCTGAAATCAAATTCCTTTACAACACAGCCAGTCAGCCACAATCTGCACAGGGAGTATCTACATACTGCAACTACACTGCCGTTCTGACCAGAGAATTTCACAGGTCAGAAGGGTGTCAAAAAAGCCAGATACACCCTGTGAAGACTGACAGACTGTGTGTAAAGGAATGTGATTCCAGCCCTGTGTAGTGTGTGTGTGTGTGTGTGTGGGGGGGGGGCTTTATACAGTGCTGGGATGGGAAAGGAGCTCTGCAAAGTGACCTGCCAGGGGTCCCTGACCTCTGATTCTCCAGTGGAGATCCCTGTCCTCTGATGTAAGGAGGAACTCTGGGAACTCAAACCTCTTAAGCCACTTTGAGTATCTTGGCGTGCGGTGGGTGTATCTGCAAGCACGGTGGAAGTGGTGGGTGGTAGTGGGGGAGGGGCCATGTCAACTTTTTGCATCGGGGCCCACAAGCTTCAAGCTACGCCTCTGACCTCAGAGACTTCCAGGGATTAGCAGGATTCAATGTGTATTACAGCGGCAACTACACAGGATCCTATGGCCGTCACAGGGAATCCATGTGAAGACTGATGAAAACCGTCAAGGGCTGCAGCCAGACCCACCACCTTGGGACCTCCTAACACTGACAGCATGGGGATGAAGGGCTGGTAATGAGTTTCAGAGTAAAAACATTACTTTATCCAAAAGAAAGACCCATAAACATCTCCAGATAATCATTTATTTACAGAAAGCAGTACATTACAATGCAATTCTAAAAGCAAAAGCTACCATCTCTGTACAACTTCCGAAACAATTGCAGAAATAGCTGGAGCAGAGCATAATAGAGACGTAGCAAAGGGCTTCCTTCTACTGATAGACGCACTGCAATGTTTCTTGGAATTAGGTTCTGCTCCAAGTTGAGTAAATCTTCGATAACAAAATAATTCCAAATGTCACTGATACTAGCAAACCAACAGAACGAAATATCAGAGGGCCAGAATATTTCCACTGAAAGAGAGAAGAGAAAGTAGAATCAGCTGTCATTATATAGTGAGACTTAAAATCAGCAGGAAAAATAGTAACTGCTCATATTTAAGGTCCTGTTATTAAATGATTCACTTTACAATTTACTACAGCTGCACAATTCTGGCCAAAATGAGAATCACAATTTTTTTACTTAGAATAAAAGATCACGAGTCTCGCAACGTAAAAATCTTTCACATTATACAAAAAAAATTGAGCTAACTTTATTGGTTAGTTTTTTTTTCTTTTTCCTTTTAGTTCATTAACTGTTTGTGGACCAGCTGCCACAGTTTTACTGTGGCAGGTTGGCTCTGCTGCGCGAAATCACGTAACTGTACGTGATCTTGCGAGGTCCAGATAGCAGGCGCGCCCACCGCCAGCTCAGAGAGTCTTACAGCGGGTTCCGCGGATTTCGATGTCCGCGGGAATACCCGCGATTGTCTCACGGAGAGGAAGAACGGGGAGATGCTGATGTAAACAAGCATTTCCCCGTTCAGCCTAGCGACACTGTCACTGATCACAGCTCTCTGTAATCGGGAGCGGCGATCAGTGTCATGTCACACACAGCCCATCCCCCCCCACAATTAGAATCACTCAATAGGACACAATTTACCCCTGCAGCGCCCCCTCCTGGTTAACTCCTTCGCTGCCAGTTACATTTACACAGTAATCAGTGCATTTTTAATCGCACTGATCGCTGTATAAATGTGAATGGTCCAAAAATAGCACCAAAAGTGTCCGACGTGTCCATTATAATGTCGTAGTCATGATAAAAATCATTGATCGCTGCCATTACTAGTTTAAAATTTTTTTAATAAAAATGCCATAAAACTATCCCCTATTTTGTAGAAGCTATAACATTTGCGCAAACCAATCAATAAACACTTATTGCATTTTTTGTTACCAAAAATATGTAGAAGAATACGTATCGGCCTAAACTGAGGAAAAAAAAAATTTTTATATATTTTTTGGGGATATTTGTTACAGCAAAAAGTAAAAAATATTGCTTTTTTTTTGCTTTGTTTATAGCGAAAAAAATAAAAACCGCAGGGGTGATCAAATATCACCAAAAGAAATCTCTATTTGTGGGGAAAAAAAGGACGTCAATTTTGTTTGGGAGCTGCGTCGCACGACCGCGCAATTGTCAGTTAAAGCGACGCAGTGCCGAGTCCCAAAAAGTGCTCTGGTCAGGAAGGGGGTAAAATCTTCTGGTGGTGGTTAAAGTAATTTTTAAAGTAATTTAAAAAAAAAAAGATGAATTTGAAAGACCGCTGCACAAATACAGTGTGACATAAAATATTGCAACAACCACCATTTTATTCTCTGGGGTCTCTATTAAAAAAATATATATAATGTTTGGGGGTTCTAAGTAATTTTCTAAAAAAAAAAAAAAGATTTTAACTTGAAACCAATGAATGTCAGAAAAAGGTTTAGTGTTTAAGTGGTTAAATTTTCCACACAAAGTCTATTCCTTTGACAAATCGTTACAATGTTTATACTTAAGTTCCACTGCTAAAGAATGTTATGATTCTTGGCAGACTGCCTGTTTTTTTTTCCTTTCTTTTGACGGCCGTGGCTTCAGAAGAGCAGAAAGAATTCTTTGCATATTGAGAATCCTGAAACACTTTTGTCAAGATCGCAACAGGGAAAAAATTGCGATAACAATTCTTGACGATTAATCGTGCGGCTCTACAATTTACAATCACATTAACATTGATATAAATTAGTGGGGGGGGGGGCAAACAAGCATTAACAAATCACAGTATTTTTTTATTATTTCCAGCCATAAAGTAACTTATGCTAGATCCTTGATGAACAGTCTCCTTCTATGAGGCTTTAGAGGGGGGGGCAAAGCAACGCTCTGCGCCCGGAGCCCACCATTTTTTTGAAGCCAATTAGAGCCTCAGGCTCTGACCACGTGCTTCAAAAAAAAAACCCGGTTGAAATCCATGCTTTCAGCACCCAGTGTGGAGATTAGGGGCCGGATGCATGGATTGGGGGGGAGGGGGGGCGGCGCCCCTGCGCCCCGTACAGATGGGCTGCCACTGCTTCCAAATGTAATTCATTTGGTAAAGCAAATCCCAGACAGCCCATCCCTAGTAGATACATTACTACAGGCCATCACTTTTGGTGGATAAACCACATCAGTTGAAGGATAAGAAAGTATCTTTACCCTTTATTTCCACATACTCAGTACAATCACACACAATCAAAAGATTAATTCAAAAACATTGGCATTTACTTTGTAACAACCAAGTTCTGAGGGGCTTATTACCAAACAAGCCACAGGTAGTCTTCAAGGGGGCTTCCTCTCTTGGTAACAGAATTGCTCCTAGCATTCAGGATCCCCCAAGAGAGCATAAACATTTTTTTTCAAAATCTTACTGGCTATTACCCGTGTCAAATCTGCTCCCTCAATAGCTGTAGAGACAGAAAGATTTGTGAATTTGTCTCTGCTAGCACCTCACGTTCTTTCCAAGTTAAACCCTTTATTACTTGTTCCTCTGAGGGAGTCGTGTACCTCATCCAATGCCCTTGCGGGCTTCAATACGTTGGGAGGACCAAAAGGGCTCTTCAGGTTAGACTAAATGAACATATTGGCAACATCAGAAGGGGGTTTAAGAGCCACTCAGTTTCCAGACATTACGATGAGGTACTGTGTAAATGACACTGGCAGGGAAGGGGTTAACACTAGGGGGCGATCAAGGGGATAAATGTGTTCCGTGGGAGGTGTTTCTAACTGTGGGGGGAGGGGACTGACTGGAGAAGGCGAGAAATCGCTGTTCATAATCACTAAGAACAGCAGATCTCTCTCTCCTCCCCTGTCAGGGGATCTGTCTGACAGGGGACTACATTCGGATGGTCCCAGGTGAAGGTTACGGTTAATACTATATCAGGCATTGAAGACAATTGTGTTCTTCCAATTTGGGGAGGGACCTTCTCTGTTTCCAGCATGACTATGTCCCTGTGTACAAAACCAGCTCCATAAAGACATGGTGTGACCAGTTTGGTGTGAAGAAACTAAAGTGTCCTGCATGGAGCCCTGACCCCAACCCTACTGAACACCTCAGGGATGGATTAGAATGCCAACTGAACATTCCTTTATCAAACTACTAACCTTCCATGTGTGTTTTGCAAACGTCCTCCTCATGTAGGGCTCTCAAGATTATTTTCACTTGAATGAATCTCTATAGCTTTACTAGTGTCCCAGCTATATTGTATTTTGTACTGGTACTTACCATTGTCTTATGTTGTGAGCTGTAGAAAGAGAAAACACAACACAATATTATAAGTGAGATTTTATTTTTTGGTAATGAATTTGGGTAAGAAAGCATTGTTGAGTCAATAGCAAAGTTCTGAGAACGCCTATAACAGGACATCGCTAAATTCCAATCAGTAAAATCCCAATCAAAGTGATTTAGAAACATTAGAACAAATATGGATCTTTTTTTTTAGGAAGTTAATGATTACATTTTTAACATCCTCAGTCTTGCTCACAGAAACATATTATGTCACACTCCAATGTGTAGGTTTGGCTAAAAGATGGTTTTTCCCACTTCATGAAGGTGTTGTCCTCCCTTGCATGCTGGCACCACGCTGCCGCCGCATCCATTTAGGATCCGGTGGCCTTTTCTGTGACTTTGGCCATTTATATGTATTTTATATGTATTTTATTCAGATGTATATCCTCAATTTTTAATGTATATTCATTTTTTATAAACAAAATACTACACTATGTACTTCTCCTCAGTCTCTGTGTGGTGAGCACTCTGTGACCAGGTTGGATACGAGGAATGCCTTTGCGGAAGGGTCACCAGATGATTGTGGGCAATCTATCAGAAGGTCCTTTTTTGATGTTATGCCACTTACAGCTGGAAGGTTGCTGGGATCCTTAAAGGGTTGCTCTGATGACATGCCATTTGCCAGTGGCATTCTGGTGAGTGAGCATTGGTGAAGGGGACTGCACAGAAGGCACTGTTCCACATAGAAGCACTTTTGACACTTTATATAGGGATAAAATATAGGAATATTCTTTCACGGGGCTTTTTTTTCAGCTGGAACTTGGTGGAACTCCATCACCTCTGGCTCAGTCCCGCTGCTCACCACTATCACTTGCAATAACAGAAGTCCGGCTTCTGTGCTTACAAGTGACAGCTTCCTCAGACTCCCACAGATCTGATCTCCTACGTGGCTCCCACTGAGTGCAGAGAGGCAGAGCCACCTACAATGTGCAGGGAGGTACTAGAGCCAGCTGTGTGTTTCAGCCTAATACAGCAACGCAAGTAAGATATGTGGAAGATGGTGGAGCTTTTAGCAGGAAGGATGAAGATGAGGCAGTGGAGGGGGGGTTGCATGCAGAGGTCAGGGCTGAAGAGGGATGAGATGTGGATGCAGAGGTAAGCAGCTGTGGAAGGAGGCTGAATTCTGCACTTCTGAACTCCAATCTGTATGTAATACACCTATTTAACCACACCCACTATTTGATGCAGTTTGGAAGGAGGGTGTGTGTGGGGGGGAGGGGGGGTGGTTGGGGCTCATGGTTGAGTTCCTGCACCTATTTTCTGAGAAAAGAAGCCCTGTTCTTTCATATTGAGCGTATTACCACTTGTGAATATACTTTTATTGGATGATCTTTATATCTTTTGGACACTGATCGCACTTTATGGACTATTTGTGGATTACTGTAAGGTCACATATTACATCTATAGAATTTATTTTTATATACAATTATGTAAAGTTGTTTTTATTAATTGATACTTTGCAGCGTTGCGCTTTTTTTACAATAACTAATTCTTTTTAAAAAGGGCTCAGCAGTAACCGGCTACTTATTTTATGAAATTTTTACATTAACAGGGAAAATTCTGAGGGTATTTTTTGTCTAGCTGACAACGTAAATATTATAGAAAATAAGTACATTAAATGGATTTGCCTTTCTTCTTCATTCTGGAAATTTAGTTCTCTTCATGTCCTTGCTCACTACCCTATAACTCATACCACCCTCTAAATAATCACTGGACTTAGTTAGAAGTCTCTAACGATGTGATAAAATCACAACCAGTGGAGGCAACAAGTCAGGTCCTTGTCAAGCCCCGACTGCGGTGTTGGATCACCAGTCTTCACTACTGGACGTGGTGCCCTTGAAGGTCTTGTGATGAAGGAATCATAAAATTCAACACTTTTTTTTTTTTAAATTTGTGAATAGGGGGAAATGGGGGAGTAAAATATAGGATCAAGATTAATTTGTTCCCAGAGGGGCTTTAAATTATATCTAAAGCAGGGGTCTCAAACTGGTGGCCCTCCAGCTGTTGCAAAACTACTAGTCCCATCATGCCTCTGCCTGTGGGAGTCATGCTTGTAACTGTCAGCCTGGCAATGCCTCATGGGACTTGTAGTTGCGCAACAGCTGGAGGCTCACCAGTTTGAGACCCCTGATCTAAAGCCTGTGAGGTTTTTTTCCATCTTTGTCCAACTGGGGAGGTTTCCCTTCAGTTGCGGTGGACATAACAGGTCGTTAGTGAGGGAAATTGAAGGAAATCCTCTCCTAGGCTGGGTTAGCACTATTGCGAATTAGATGCAGATGTCCCCACATTCAATTTGCATGTCGGGACATTGTGATCGTCCGGCTCGCAATGAAGCAGCTCCGGAGCGAATAGCACAGGAGTCCCGTGCCTCTTCTGGTCCATTTCAGGTTCCACATTTAGTTACAAATTTGGACCGAAATCAGACCTGAAACGGTGAACAGGCACGCACCGGACCCCTGATGAGAGCCACTTTGCACGGCAGTGTGAACCCAGCCTTAAACACTTTTCACTGGAACAAGCGTCCCCTTTGGAAAGTTTCCCCTCCATTCCACTTTTGGTAACAATTAAAAAATTTGGATTTTCACACACGTTCTGTCCCAGGGACAGTGGTCACCAGGACACATAGCGAGACAGCAATCAAAGCCTAGCAAAGGGTTTAACCCCCTTACCACTCCATACAGAAGTGGAAGTTTCTTAGTACCATTACCTTGAATTATTGGTATAAGCTTTTTTTTCATGTTACTGGAAGTAATGAGAGGAGAATCCTCTGTATCTTCACCATTCTCTGCCTTATCCATCTCACTAAACAAGAACAAGCCATGGGCCAGTTTACCAATACTGGGCTGTTCTGCCAAAATGTGGGTCTCCTGCTTCCTTCCGTCCTCCACATCATCAATCACCACAATGACATTATCCTTTCCTGAAGGAAAAAAAAAAGTCAAAGAAAAAGCTGTGCTATACCATATAATGTGTCAATTATGATTCCAGTACAAAAAATATTATACAAAACAGAATGAAGCTATAAATTGTTGTTCTTTTTGCCTTCAAATGTCAATGTGGCTCCTATTTAAAAAAAAAAAAAAATACGTGAAATACGGGGAAACCGCTTGTAGGCAAGTTACCTGCTCTACTGTGTGTTTAGTTAGTTATTTGGCTGCCCAGGCCAAGGGAATGGGGTTAACATTTCTTGCCGCATTCCCTAATCATGTTTGCAGGCTTTTTCTGGGGCCCGGCCTCCCCTCCTGTGTGATCTAAAGGGAAGAGGTTTGGGTCCCAAGAGAGCAAGAGAACAGGAAATCTGCTGAAGCTTGCTGGGACCTGTGTCCTACCATCCAAAGCACCTGCTCATCGAGATCCCCATGACCATGGACACCCCTACTCAAGCTCTTCCAATTGTGGACTACACCCAAAAGGACTTTACCTATGTAGGTATGCTGGGGCCACAACCAGAAATAGTTAGGGAAAAGGATGTTTATCCCTGTTGTACATATTATGATGGATTTTCAGTAAAAGTTGTAAAAACTACCATGTAAAACTACCATGAGCCTGATCTGAAGTTATTCAAAGGGGTGTGTGTTGGATCCTGATGTATTCCTAAAGAACTTGGGTCTGTAATAGCACTGTGAGGTATGAGTAACACAACTACAAAAAGCTTAGCTTGCAAGACAAAGAGGAGGAGGTACTTGCCATAGGTAACCAAAAGGAAGAACAGCAACAGCAACCTCAAGCAGTTTCCCCGTGGTACCTGGTTAGGTGACGGGTCCTTCGTTAGTGTTGGGGTCATGCTCTGACTGCCTCCCTAGCTCTCCATTTCCTCTGGTCACAGGGAGCAGGATAGAGTTATGGAGATTGTGACAGACCTAGCCGGGACAGAGGCTTTTGGAGAGGACTGAATGCAAGCCTCTTGCCTTTTGATTATGGACCCTGGATTTTCAAGGGAACACTACTCTTTGCGAGGTGAATGAGAAATCCAGTCTGATCTGTACTAATCAGACTCAATCTTGTATATATATATGTATATATTGTATATTGTCTCATTCTGTTGTGGACTCTTTCCTGTGATCATTTGGGAAGTGTATCTCTATGAAGGGAGAGGGGATTCCTCCAGCAGCCCCCCTGCTGATAAGACTGTTTACTTAGGAGAAGTTTGAACACACCTGACCTGTGTGTCTATTGTCTTTGGACAGTTTAACTCGCCCTCTTTTCCAAGGGTGGGGGGGAAGAGTCTCTGAGTTACTTTATCTGTTGTGCCCCTGTGATAATAAAACAGTCCATGTTAGCAACCAAGCAAGTCTCGCCTTGTTTTGTGCTTTGTGAGCGGTTGGAATATCTGATATCTGTATCCAGACTGGGAGGAAGTGGTATACTGACGGAAGCACTCAAGTGGAGTGAGGGACGTTCCATGACAGATCTAAGGCCTGATCACTAGGTACAGGAAGGAGAGACTTAGGACACGTATGAGACCCGCGTTATGTGTCCGGCAGGGGTTTCATTCTGTTACTGGGAGTGATGTAGCGGAGGTACATTGGAATGGTGGAGTGGGCAAGGGCTTTGCATGTCACTCCAAATGCAAAAAACATACATCAGTACAAGGGTGTAGTACTTAGGACAGAACATCTTATGGAGGAACTTTGTACACTATCACTGCACACAAGTGGCTCATCTCTGAGTCGGGACTGCCTTAATGTTTGATTTCGTGCCTTTGGGCAAGATGTTACCCCATGTGCATGTGTCAGTTGACCCCTCCCACAAGCTAAATACACAGTTGGAATACATAACCTATATAGCTAAAAGTGTGTGGACAACTGACCATCACACCTACAGTATATGATATGTTTGGCACCCCATTCCAAACTGCCCCCCCCCCCCCCCATCTTTCCTGCTACAACAGTCTGCAGTCTTCTAGGAAGGCTTTATACTGGATTTTGCAGTGTCTGTGCTAATTTGTGCTGGATGAGAAGACCTGTTTTTAAAATCAGGGTTTGAACGCATCCCAAAGATGTTCAGTAGGGTTGAGGTGTGGGCTCTGTGCAGCACACTAAAGTTCCCTCACACCAAACTGGTCAAAACATGTCTTTATGGAGCTGGCTTTGTACACAAGGGCACAGTCATGCTGGAAGTAAAGGTCGACCCCTAAACTGTTACCACAAGGTTGGAAGAGCACAATTATCAACAGCGTCTTTGTATGGTAAACCATTTGGAAAGGGTCCACATACTTTTTTTTTTTTTTGCAAAATCTTTTTATTAAGTTTTATATTGTCATACAAAAAGTACCCACACAGGGGCCAAACATTGCCCTCGAAGGGACATATTCTCTGATGCGGCTACAGACCGCACCAGGGCACATCATTCAACATAAACAAACTTACTTAACTATAGCCCAAAGGGGGAGAGGTTTAATTCAGGAAAATCCATGCTCTGCATTGAACTGACAGGATATTTGAACAAGAGATATTGGGTCAATTTGCTAACATATTATAACCATAATGTTAATTTAGGAATTGGTTACTGTATCAGTTGCCGTGGTATCATCACCAACAGGTCCACACCTTTTCAAATTTTTGGGGGCAACCCCTGCCTGAGTAGAGGGGGAGACTGGCATTCACTAGGCTCTTCCAGAATTCAACAGAGGGGGGAGATGACTGTTTCCAGGTCATCGTGATGGCTTTACGTGCGTAGTATAATAACGGAGATATTAGTATTTTCCTAGCTCTGAGTATTGGCATTTGGTCCACTAGTCTCAGTAGACAATGTTTAGGATCATACGGGATACTAATCTTAGTGACCCTAGTGATTCTTTCCAATACTGTACAAATGCTGGGCAAGCCCAGAAAATGTAAAAGAAGTCCCCCGGCTGGTAGGAGCAGCGCCAGCATGCCCGAGAATATGCCGGCGACATCTGGTGCAGCCTGTGGGGCGTGTAATGAACTCTGGGTACGATTTTGTATTGGACCAGTTTGTCCCTGGCTGAGACCAGAGGGGAGAATGGAAAATCCCAAATCTTCCTCCAGTCATCTTCATCCATCTCCGGTATGTCCCCCACCCATTTCCTGCGGAGGGAGGACAATTCGGGAACAGCAGAGACCCATAGATCTGAGACGTGGGTTTCTCGAGATCCTTCACCCGAAGGGTGGATTCGAGTTCTGAATATTCCAATACAATTGGTTGGCCTAAGAACTGACACCTATAGGCATGAGCAACTTGAAGATACCGAAAGTGGGCCCTTGCAGGTACATTAAATTTGGCACGCAATACATGAATGGGAATGAGCTCCCCACTGGTGATTACATGTTCAAGGGTCAATATTTTATATTTGGCCCAGGCCTGTGGATCCGGGATTGTATAAAACTGTGATAGGTTAGGGTTCAGCCACAGGGGGGTGTGAGGAGACCAGGAGTTTGGCTGGGGTGCCCTCAGCGCCTCTCCCACCGGAAAGGGTCCACATACTTTGGTAACAAAGTTAAGCTTGATGTTCAGGTGTCCACATAATATTGATCATAGAGTTTGTCTAAACCTAAAATATCAGGTAATCAGACGCATACACATGATTTTTAGATTAGTTTTAGATTTTAAGTTTTATCTCACCTAGCTTGTCATGGAGATGCTGTAGTTCCTTGTCATATAAAGAGTCTGTGACGTTGGTAAGATTCAGTCTTCCACGTTTTCTGGTGTGGTACAAAATGGCAAATGTGCAATTTCTGACCTCCTCTTGGAAGGCTGGAAAGTTGTTAGATATATAACAATGATTCACAGATTTCACTGCTGAAGAACTTTCCAAAGACTGACTTAACCATTGATAGTATCTGCTGTCATCTCTGGAGAAGATTCCCACCACACTCCTTATTTCAAATATGTCTAATTGTCTCCAAAGAAACATCCTGAAACACAATGATCAGCATCAACCCCAATAATGGCAAATAAAGGAACCTTTGGAATTACATGGTAGCAGCCAGCTTACATACAGTGTTTTTTTTTTTTTTTTAACCATGAAGTCAAACATTAAGTAATTGATGAATGTTAATACTGTATTCAGGCACTAGCCCCCAGTACAGATGGACAAATCTTCTCAGGTTTGATTCAGGGGGGGAGGGGGTGTCACGGGAACCACCGTGACTTGGGCTTCTGGAGGGACCTCCTTCCCACTGATTACAGACCCAGGACTAAGAAACCCTCCCTCTTGGGACATCCACCTGTTATAAGTCCCATTTTTTGAAGGACTGTTCCCTTGGGTTTGCGCCACATCATCTTACCGATAATTAATAGCCCCGGTTGTGGAACTCTCCCCCGTTTACAATAGTGACTGCTCCTGGGTACCCTTTACCAGCTGCCACTCTGGCCCCTGAACTTGGATGACATAGCTTTTTGGACTGTACCACCTTGGGCCTTGGAGCTATTAAATGGTGCCCTGGAATGACCTCAGGATCACCCCTAATGACTGATAGTATACTGTTTGGGTGTCTCTATTCCATGTACTGTTATTTAGGCACTGGGCTGTCTGGGGTGGCATTGTTTAGGATAACGTTATCAAGCTTGTATCTGATTTTGTGTGGTATAAATTCTGTGTGAATTTTCAATGTCTGTTTGCACCTAAGCTAGTGTCCTCTAGTTGTTTGGTGCAAATTCTCAGCTATAATTACTTGTTCCAGCGGCAAGGAAGCAGCACTCAGGTGGAGATACCCAGTCAGGGTGTCAGAAGTCCGCTACCGGGGTATTCATTGTAATCCTATTAAACCACTTGCACTCCGGAAGGTTTTGCGCCCTTCATGACCAGAGCATTTGCCGCTGTTCTGCACGGTGCTACTTTAATTGCGCGGTCATGCAACACTGTACCAAAAACAAATTTATATATTTCTTTTCACACAAATACAGCTTTTTTTGGTGGCATTTGATCACTACTGGGCGTTTATTTTGTATTATGTACAAAATATTTATGTAAATAATGCAGAAAATGCATTAACCGCTTCAGCCCCAGAAGATTTTACCCCTTTCCCGACCAGAGCACTTTTTGCGATTCGGCACTGCGTCGCTTTAACTGACAATTGCGCGGTCGTGAGACGCTGCAACCAAACAAAATTGACGTCCTTTTTTTCCCACAAATAGAGCTTTCTTTTGGTGGTATTTGATCACCTCTGCGTCTTTTTTTTTTTTTTTTTTTTTGCGCTATAAACAAAAAAGAGCGACAATTTTGAAAAAAAAAAATTTTTTTTACTGTTTGCTTTAATAAATATCCCCCAAAAATATATAAACATTTTTTTTTTCCTCAGTTTAGGCCGATATATATTCTTCTACATATTTTTGGTAAAAAAATCGCAATAAGTGTATATTGATTGGTTTGTGCAAAAGTTATAGCGTCTACAAAATAGAGGATCATTTTATGGCATTTTTATTATTTTTTTTTTTTTACTAGTAATGGAGGCGATCTGCAATTTTTATCATGATTGCGACATTATGGTAGACACGTCGGACAATTTTGACACCTTTTTCGGACCATTGGCATTAATACAGGGATCAGTGCGATTAAAAATGCATTGATTACTGTAATAATGTCACTGGCAGTGAAGGGGTTAAGTGTGTCCTAGTTTGTGTTCTAACTGAAGGGGGGAGGGGACTGTGCAGGGAAGATAAGAGATCGCTGTTCATACTCTGTATGAACAGACGATCTGTCTGTTCTCCCCTCAGAGAACCGGAAACTGTTTGTTTTACACACACAGTTCTGAGTTCTCTGTGTCTCAGCGGCGATCGCGGGAGCCCGGCAGTGATCGAGACTGCCGGGCACTCACGTTGGCTCGGGGGGGCGAGCAGGGGGCGTGCACGCGTGCCTCCGGGGGAGCACGCCCCCTAGTGGCCTGAGGCCGAAGCGACGTTACGTTCGTTTCGCCCAGCCGTGCCATTCTGCCGCAGTACAGCGGCAGCTGGTCAGCATGTCGTCAAAGTGTTACTTAACCCAGTAAAATCAGTCTGTATATGTAGTAAAGCATGCTTGTTATACTCACTGTTAGGGATGAGCTTTGAGTTCGAGTCAAACTCATGTTCGACTCGAACATCGGCTATTTGCCAGTTCGCACGAACAGCGAACAATTTGAGGTGTTCGTGGCAAATTCGAAAGCCGCGGAACACCCTTTAAAAGTCTATGGGAGAAATCAAAAGTGCTAATTTTAAAGGCTTATATGCATGGTATTGTCAAAAAAGTGTTTGGGGACCTGGGTCCTGCCCCAGGGGACATGGATCAATGCAAAAAAAAGTTTTAAAAACGTCCATTTTTTTCGAGAGCAGTGATTTTAATAATGCTTAAAGTGAAACAATAAAAATGTAATATTCCTTTAAATTTCGTACCTGGGGGGTGTCTATTAGGGTTGTCCCGATACCGATACTAGTATCAGTATCGGCACCGATACCGAGCATTTGCCCAAGTACTTGTACTCGGGCAAATGCTCCCGATGCCTCCCCCGATACCTGAACTGTCAGCTGTGATCGGCGAGTGGGGGAGTTACAAGATTCTCCCCCAGCGGCTTTCACCAGCTTTAGTGACACAGCGGTGATCGCTCACAGCTGACTGTCACTGCATCCTCCTCCATGCCCCCTCCTTTCCTCTGTCCCTCTCAGCTGTCCCCCTCGTTCTGCTCTTATCTGTCCCTCTCAGCTGTCCCCTCCGTTCTGCTCTTATCTGTCCCCTCCGTTCTGCTCTTATCTGTCCCGTCCGTTCTCCCCCTCAGTTCCTCCGTCCTCCCCCTCCTCCTTCCTTTGTGTATGGATAGAGTCAGCTGACTCTGTCCATTCACATAACTGAAACATTGTAATCTCCTGTGATTACGATGTGTCAGTTTATGACACATCGTAGCTGCGGTCTTCTCTCCATTCATTGTCAGTGCAGCTGACGCTGCAGAGAAAGGGACTGGGGAATCTCTATCCTCTGTCTCTTTCTCTGTCTCAAGGGGGAGATATCAGAGGTCTGTTAAGACCCCTGATATCTCACCAAAGCCCCCCAAAAGGGCTGATTAAAAAAAAAAACAAAAACAATAAAGAATAAAAGAAATATTATTGTAAAAAAAAAAAAAAATAACACACACATACAACGTTCACCCCCTCCCCCCCCCCCCCCCCCAAAAAAAAAAAGCAAGCACTGTTAAAAAAAAAAAAAAAAATGAAAAAAAAAAACACTGTCACGTGACATTAAAAAAAAAGTATCGGTAATCGGTATCGGCGAGTACTTGAAAAAAAGTATCGGTACTTGTACTCGGTCCTAAAAAAGTGGTATCGGGACAACCCTAGTGTCTATAGTATGCCTGTAAAGGGGCGCATGTTTCCCGTGTTTAGAACAGTCTGACAGCAAAATGACATTTCAAAGGAAAAAAAGTCATTTAAAACTACTCGCGGCTAGGGATGAGCTTCGTGTTCGAGTCGAACCCATGTTCGACTCGAACATCGTCTGTTCGACCGTTCGCCGAATTGCGAACGATATGGGCCGTTCACGCCAAATTCGAGTGGCGCGTCACGACCCATAATTCACTGTGACATTGCAGTGCATTGCTGGCTGATGATTGGCCAAGCATGCACTATGACCAATAGCTTGGCCAATCACAGCGCCGTCTGTACAGAGAGCTGTAATTGGCCAAAGCCAGGGTGGCTTTGGCCAATTATGGCTCAGGGGGTTTAGTACACGCCCCACACAATATAAGGCCGCCTGCACGTCGGCCCTGTGTAGTGTGTGTTCCGGCGTTGAGAGACAGAGAGACAGTGTCATTTGATTTAAGTTAGATAGATTAGGCAGGACAGTCAGTCAGTTAGCTGCACTTACAGTGTATTGTGTATATATATGCATCCCAGGTGTTGTGTGTGTGTGTGTGTGTGTATGTATATATACAGTCAGGTCCATAAATATTGGGACATTGACACAATTCGAAATGAAACAAACAAGATGTGCTTTAACTGCAGACTTTTTAATTTGAGTGTATTTACATCCAAATCAGGTGAACGGTGTAGGAATTACAACAGTTTGTATATGTGCCTCCCACTTTTTAAGGGACCAAAAGTAATGGGACAGATTAACAATTATCCATCAAACTTTCACTTTTTAATACTTGGTTGCAAATCCTTTGCAGTCAATTACAGCCTGATGTCTGGAACGCATAGACATCACCAGACGCTGGGTTTCATCCCTGGTGATGCTCTGCCAGGCCTCTACTGCAACTGTCTTCAGTTCCTGCTTGTTCTTGGGGCATTTCCCCTTCAGTTTTGTCTTCAGCAAGTGAAATGCATGCTCAATTGGATTCAGGTCAGGTGATTAACTTGGCCATTGCATAACATTCCACTTCTTTCCCTTAAAAACTCTTTGGTTGCTTTCGCAGTATGCTTCGGGTTATTGTCCATCTGCACTGTGAAGCGCCGTCCAATGAGTTCTGTAGTGTTTTGCTGAATATGAGCAGATAATATTGCCCGAAACACTTTAGAATTCATCCTGCTGCGAGGAGGAGGATCACACCTCAGAGCTCCGCATGTGCAGGGCGCTGTTGTCTCTGCGCATTATTCCAAAAGTTCTTTGGTGTGGGCCTTTTTTGAGATGAGTGCATCAGATCGCACCGCTGCTATTTGCAACATATGTCTCAAGCGTATCTCGCGTGGCCAAAACATCTCCCGCTTGGGCACCACATACTTGACCAGACATATGGTGACCTGCCATGCAGTTCGTTGGCGTACCTAAAAGACCCACACCAAAAAACAAAGAGGACCTCTCCTTACTCCTCATCATCTGGGATCTCCAACCCCACTATACCTTCAGTCCTCTCTGAGACCTCCACTGAGAGGAATGAAGGTGTAGAATTAGGTGTGTCACAGCCAAGTACTTGCGGGCAAACTGCTATCGGTACACCGTCATCAGATTGTACCAGGCAAATTTCCCTGCCCAAGCTGCTTCACCGCAAAAAGTACGCTCCCAGCCATCCACATGCCCAGCGGTTGAATGCTAGCTTGGCAAAATTGCTAGAACTTCAACTGCTACCTTTTCAGTTGGTAGACTCTGCCCCCTCCTGTGAGTTTGTGGAATGTGCGGTTCCTCAGTGGCAGGTTCCCAAATGCCACTTTTTCTCACGGAAGGCGATTCTGGCTCTCTACCGGCATGTGGAAGGCAATGTCTTGGCCTCGCTGGACAGGGCGGTCAGCGGTAAGGTGCATATTACCGCTGACTCATGGTCCAGCAGGCATGGACAGGGACGTTACCTAAGTTTCACGGCGCATTGGGTGACTCTTCTGGCAGCTGGGAAGGATGCAGGACAAGGTGCAATAGTGTTGGATGTTGTTCCGCCACCACGCCTCCAAAATGCCACTACTAGTGATTCTGACACACCTCTCTACTCCACCCCCTCCTCTTCTTCTTCCTTCATGGCCTCTTCCTGTGCTTTGTCCTCGCAACCAGTGGTGCTCCGTAGGCGTTCAAGGGGCTACGCAAGTACGCAGACCAAAAGATGCCATGTGGTGCTTGAGCTGGTGTGCTTGGGGGACAGGAGCCACACTGGGGCAGAGGTTCTGCAGGGGCAGGTTCAGAGGTGGTTGACGCCACGCCAACTTAAGGCAGGAATGGTGGCTTGCGACAATGGCACCAACCTCCTCTCCACCCTCCGACAGGGAAAAATGACCCATGTGCCCTGTTTGGGTCACGTCCTTAACTTAGTGGTGCAGCGGTTTTTGGGCAGGTACCCGGGCTTACAGGATGTCCTGAGGCAGATAAAAAGGAAAAAACACGCTAGATCTATGTGACAATATTGATTTAGAAATTATAAAGAAGTATTATAAAAACCAAAGTCCAAAGAGCAGCAGCTTATTTGCAAGATACACAAAAATGGAATGGAAAGGAGAAGCTGCGCTGTATAAAGGTGCACACCAACAATGGCTTGTAACTGTCAAGATAATAAATGCAGTTCAAACAAATTCAAAACAGAACACCCAGGTGAGCTTGATCCACAATTAAGTGCCACCACCTAATAGAAAACTCGCTTACCAGATGGCAAGCAAAAGCAAGCAGATGGCTATAGCCCAGCCAAGGCCTTCACTTGAGTGAAAGAAACGTCCGGACAGATATACCTAGATAGATTGTCTGTATACTCCAATCCCCTGATGCCGTGAATCTCCAGTGGGCCTCAGTATCTCAGCAGGGTATAAGAGAAAGACCAATCATAGCATAATACCGCTTAAACATGTTTTATTAAACAGTATTGCACTTTCATTTGAATGAAGATAAAAATCACACTATAAAACAGGGCCGGCTGCAATAGAAACCTCGTCCTCCTAGTACAACAGCCTGGTGACGTTAGCACGTATCCTCCTCCAGACGCGTTTCATCACAGGTTGACGTTATCAATGGGGAATGGGTGCGTACTGAACCACCACCTAATAAATACACACCAGACCTTGTTCTGAGTCCCGTGGATAGAGTCACAAAACGCCATCTTAGGTGTGGGCAACTCATCAGCTAGAATAACTGATGTGTTCGAAAGCAACATCTAACTAAAGATAATAACGTGTATAGCAAAGATTAACAAAAGAAGGTCTACATAAACCCACTAAACCATGGTGAATATATAGAAAGGTGAAATTGATGTTAGTGTGAATAGAATTTTAAGTAAACTGTGATATAATTAATTTATATTGTATAGGAAGGAATGACTGGATATTCACAATACAAATTGTATTGGGAATGTCTGATTATTCCTTTACTAAATAGGTGAAAGGATGATATATTTAATTACGTGAGGCTAAAATGACCAAAAGTGACAATATAGATGCATTAGTATGATGGAAAGCCAATTGTAGCATCAAGACTAACCAATTAAAAAATTATAAAAATAAATATAGATTATAAATTATATTAATAATTGTGTGGCCCACCAAATTGATTTAATTAAATAACAAAAATGTATTTTAATTAAAAAAATTCTAAAATAAATAAAAATATAAAAATTAAATATCTCACTAGATTTATAGTGATGATATATGACTAACTCTCCAAACGATGCATGCCTAGAAATGGTATAATCAATTCCCCTTCCTATCCAATATGCCAAGCCATACAAATTGAGTATTAAACTGTAAACCCCACTAACAATAGACTAAATAGACTCACTCACGTGACTCAGATCAGGTTTACATATAAAACTGCTAGGAATTGTCAATAAAGGCATTAATATCAACATTCAACCCATGCGGCACATACGTTTTCACCCTATGGATCCATGACCTTTCTAATCTTGAAATCTCACGCACTAGGGAACTCCCCCGCCGTTGGAACTGAACTAGGCTGTTGTACTAGGAGGATGGGGTTTCTATTGCAGCCGGCCGGCTCTGTTTTATAGCGCGATTTTTATCTTCATTCAAATGTAAGTGCAATACTGTTTCTTAATAAATCATGTTTAAGCGGTATTATGCTATGGTTGGTCTTTCTCTTATACCCTGCTGAGATACTGAGGCCCACTGGAGATCCACGGCATCAGGGGATTGCAGAGACTGGGAGGTTACAAACTCCTGTTCCTGGACAACATGTTGCTGAGGCTTCGGTCAGTCAAAGAAGGAGCGGTGGAGAAGGTGGCCGTCTGACCGATGCGTTCAGACAATTTTTTAGTCCGCAGCCCCAAGGTATGATCGGTTCCAGCAACCATCGCCAGCGTCTGTTTTACATGGTGCAGGAATACCTAGGGGCAAGATCAGACTTGGACACCTTTCCCACCGAAAATCCTCTGGGTTACTGGGTCTTGAGGATGGATCACTGGCCAGAGCTTGCACAGTATGCAATTGAGCTACTGGCCTGTCCTGCATCCAGCGTTCTTTCGGAATGCACATTCAGTGCTGCTGGAGGCTTTGTAACCAATCACAGGGTGCGTCTGTCCACCGACTCGGTCGATCGACTGACCTTCATAAAAATGAATGAGACTTGGATCACCACCAGCTACCAAGCACCTGATGCTGATGTAACCGAATATTTTTTTTTTAAATGTCAGATCCCTTCAAAGACTGCCTATGCTGATGCTGAGTAACTATTCTTTTATGCTGAGTAATTATCCTTTTCCTCCTCGATGATCATGCTGATAGCTTGTAAGAACATTTTTGGTTCTGGGCGCGGCCACCAGTGCCTAAGGCCCTATTTTTCAGCCCCTGTTTAAAAGGGACGTATAATTACAATTTTTGATGCAATACTTTGCAGCAGGGCTCGTTGCTGCGCTCCAACTAGAGTATCTGCGAGGGGTTGCAGTGTTGTGGCACCAGCACCAGTGACTAAGGCCCAATTTTTCAGCCCCTGTTCAACAGGGACATGTAATTAGAATTCTTGATCTAATATTTCACAGCAGGGCCCGTTTCTGCGCCCACCAAGAGTAACTGTGAGGACTTACAGTGTTGTGGCACCAGCACCACCACCAAAGGCCCAATTTTTCTGCCCCACAGCAGGGCCCTGTGAGGGCTTACAGTGTTGTGGCCACAACAACACCTAAGGCCCAAATTTCTGCAGAGTATATAGGGCAGGCCCCTACTTTTAAACATCCAACTTACAAACGACCCTTACTTGCAAACAGAAGGAGACAACAGGAAGTGAGATGAAATCTACCAGTAGTAAGGGAAATTCTCTCTGTAAGAGTTAATATGAGAAAAACTTTTTTCCTTTCCACTGATGCTTTATCACCAATCCTTGTTTCACTAAAAACCCCAAATTTTCAAAAAACATTTGTCATTGGGACAAAAAGTGAGGTGAAATCTTCTGAAGAGGAGCACAGACAGCAAAACAAATGTCACAGGGGTGATAACCCTTCCCTATGTTTTCCAAAAAGCTTAAAATAGATTTTTTGGCTGGAGCTAAACACGTTAAAAATGTACCAGTTCAAAATTACAAACAGATTCTACTTAACAACAAACCTACAGTCCCTGTCTTGTTTGCACTGCCTGTATACTGCTGTTCAGAGTATATAGGGCCTGGGGGCCCCACACTTTTCCTTTTTTAATTTGGGTGCGTAATGGACTGGGGGGTACCCATGCTGTTTGTCTCACTGATTTTCATCCATATTGCCAGGACCCGACATTACATTAAACCCGCAAGCAGTTTAAAATGACTTTTTTTCCTTTAAAAATGTCATTTTGTCCAGGGACTGTTCTAAGAACGGGAAACATGCGCCACTTTACAGGCATACTATAGACACCCCCAGGTACGATATTTAAAGGAATATTTCACTTTTTTTTTTTTTTTTACTTTAAGCATCATTAAAATCACTGCTCCCGAAAAAACGGCCGTTTTTAAAAGTTTTTTTTGCATTGATACATGTCCCCTGGGGTAGGACCCGGGTCCCCAAACCCTTTTTAGGACAGTACCATGCAAATTAGCCTTTAAAATGAGCACTTTTGATTTCGAACGTTCGAGTCCCATAGACGTCAATGGGGTTCTAACGTTCGTGCAAATTTTTGGTCCGTTCACAGGTTCTGGTGCGAACCGAATCTGGGGGTGTTCAGCTCATCCCTACTCATGGCTAGGGATGAGCTTCGTGTTCGAGTCGAACCCATGTTCGACTCGAACATCGGCTGTTCGACCGTCCGTCGAATTGCGAACGATATGGGCCGTTCGCGCCAAATTCGTGTGGCGTGTCACGGCCCATAATTCACTGCGGCATCGCAGTGCATTGCTGGCTGATGATTGGCCAAGCATGCACTATGACCCGCATGCTTGGCCAATCACAGCGCCGTCAGTAGAGAGAGCTGTAATTGGCCAAAGCCAGGGTGGCTTTGGCCAATTATGGCTCAGGGGATTTAGTACACACCCCACACTATATAAGGCCGCCTGCACGGCGGCCCTGTGTAGTGTGTGTTCCGGTGTGCTGAGAGATAGAGAGAGAGACAGTGTCATTTGATTTGAGTTAGATAGATTAGGCAGAACAGTCAGTCAGTTAGCTGCACTTACAGTGTATTGTGTATATATATGCATCCCAGGTGTTGCATATATATATATACACTGTATTAAGTTTAGCTAGATCCGTTCCTGTTATCTTCTATCTAGACTATTTACATTTAGTGCAGTGCGTCCTGCTCACAGTGTTCAGCTAGATCCGTTCCTGTTATCTTCTAGACTATTTACATTTAGTGCAGTGCGTCCTGCTCACAGTGTTCAGCTAGATCCGTTCCTGTTATTTACATTTAGTGCAGTGCGTCCTGCTCACAGTGTTCAGCTAGATCCGTTCCTGTTATTTACATTTAGTGCAGTGCGTCCTGCTCACAGTGTTCAGCTAGATCCGTTCCTGCTATTTACATTTAGTGCAGTGCGTCCTGCTCACAGTGTTCAGCTAGATCCGTTCCTGCTATTTACATTTAGTGCAGTGCGTCCAGCTCACAGTGTTCAGCTAGATCCGTTCCTGTTATCTTCTAGACTATTTACATTTAGTGCAGTGCGTCCTGCTCACAGTGTTCAGCTAGATCCGTTCCTGTTATCTTCTAGACTATTTACATTTAGTGCAGTGCGTCCTGCTCACAGTGTTCAGCTAGATCCGTTCCTGTTATCTTCCTACTGACAGGCAGGCTTGTCTGGTTACAGTATATAAAGCTACCTGAAGAAAATTACAGGTGTTCTATTTGATCCTATTAGTACCACGGTCAGGCAGCTAGACTATTTACATTTAGTACAGTGCGTCCTGCTCACAGTGTTCAGCTAGATCCGTTCCTGTTATCTTCCTACTGACAGGCAGGCTTGTCTGGTTACAGTATATAAAGCTACCTGAAGAAAATTACAGGTGTTCTATCCCAGCTTAGTGCAGCTACAGGCCATTAGTATGTCTGGAAGGCCAAGAAGGAGAGGCAGACAGTCACAAGCCAATAAGAGAGGGCAAGCAGGCTCTGTGTCTAGTGCTGGTCGTGGAGACGGTGCATCCTCATCAGCACGTGGCCATGGGACACGCTTGGCCTTTTTTTCGGCAGCTGGCCGTGTTGAGCCGCAACATGCGGAAGACTTGGTCGAGTGGATGACCAAGCCGTCCTCATCCTCCTCATCCTCTCTCACCCATGCCCAGGGTGCTTTGTCTGGCAAAGCAGCGGCCTCTTCCCTCAGCTCAATGTCATCAGTGACTCCTTCCCTAGCTCCACCATGTCCTCATGAGGATTCCCTCGAACTGTTTGACCACAGTGTTGGGTACATGCTCCAGGAGGATGCCCAGCGTTTGGAAGGCTCTGATGATGATACTGAGCTCGATGAAGGCAGTAACATGAGCACGGACAGAGGGGGTGCCCAAGAAGGACAGCAATCTGGCAGTCATGCTCCCCCTGCTGCAGCATACTGCCAGGTTTGCTCCAGTGATGAGGAGGGAGGGGATGATGAGGTCACTGACTCAACGTGGGTGCCTGATAGGAGAGAGGAGGAGGAGGAGGAGGAGGAGGAGGCGGCACATCACCAACGAGGCAGGATGCCCTCCAGGGGCCAGCCTAAGGGCAGCACATTGACTGCATCACACCCCAAAGCTCCACATGTGCAGGGCGCTGCAGTCTCTGCGCGTTATTCAAAAAGTTCTTTGGTGTGGGCCTTTTTTGAGACGAGTGCATGAGATCGCACCGCTGCTATTTGCAACATATGTCTCAAGCGTATCTCGCGTGGCCAAAACATCTCCCGCTTGGGTACCACATGCTTGACCAGACATATGTTGACCTGCCATGCAGTTCGTTGGCAAGTGTATCTAAAAGACCCACACCAAAGAACAAAGAGGATCTCTCCTTGCTCCTCATCAGCTGAGATTTCCAACCCCACTAGACCTTCAGTCCTCTCTGAGACCTGCAGTGAGAGGAATGAAGGTGTAGAATTAGGTGTGTCACAGCCAAGTACTTGTGGGCAATCTGCTTTTGGTACACCGACGTCAGATTGTACCAGGCAAATTTCCCTGCCCCAGCTGCTGCACCGCCGAAAGAAGTTTGCTCCCAGCCATCCACATGCCCAGCGGTTGAATGCTAGCTTGGCAAAATTGCTAGCACTTCAACTGCTGCCTTTTCAGTTGGTAGACTCTGCCCCCTTCCGTGAGTTTGTGGAATGTGCGGTTCCTCAGTGGCAGGTACCCAAACGCCACTTTTTCTCACGGAAGGCGATTCCGGCTCTCTACCGGCATGTGGAAGGCAATGTCCATGCCTCGCTGGACAGGGCGGTCAGCGGTAAGGTGCATATTACCGCTGACTCATGGTCCAGCAGGCATGGACAGGGACGTTACCTAAGTTTCACGGCGCATTGGGTGACTCTGCTGGCAGCTGGGAAGGATGCAGGACAAGGTGCAGTAGTGTTGGAGGTTGTTCCGCCACCACGCCTCCAAAATGCTGATTGTGACACACCTCTCTCCTCCACCCCCTCCTCTTCTTCTTCCTCCATGGCCTCTTCCTCGGAACCAGCGGTGCTCCGTAGGCGTTCAAGGGGCTACGCAAGTACGCAGGCCAAAAGATGCCATGCGGTGCTTGAGCTGGTGTGCTTGGGGGACAGGAGCCACACTGGGGCAGAGGTTCTGTCAGCTCTGCAGGGGCAGGTTCAGAGGTGGTTGACGCCACGCCAACTTAAGGCAGGAATGGTGGTTTGCGACAATGGCACCAACCTCCTCTCTGCCCTCCGACAGGGACAAATGACCCATGTGCCCTGTTTGGCTCACGTCCTTAACTTGGTGGTGCAGCGGTTCTTGGGCAGGTACCCGGGCTTACAGGATGTCCTGAGGCAGGCCAGGAAAGTCTGTGTGCATTTCCGCCGGTCATATAATGCCAGTGCTCGGCTGACGGACCTCCAAAAGGAGTTTAACCTGCCCAAGAACCGCCTAATCTGTGACATGCCCACCAGGTGGAACTCAACGTTGGCCATGCTGCAGCGGCTGCACACGCAGCAGAGGGCCATCAATGAGTACCTGTGCGACTATGGCACCAGGACAGGGTCAGGGGAGCTTGGTTTTTTTTCCCCACGCCAGTGGGCCATGATCAGGGATGCATGCACTGTCCTGTCACCATTCGAGGAGGCCACGAGGATGGTGAGCACTGACAGTGCATGCATCAGTGACACTGTCCCCCTTGTCCACCTGTTGGAGCACACGCTGCGTGGAATAATGGACAGGGCACTTGAGGCAGAACAGAGGCAGGAAGAGGAGGACTTCCTTAGCTCTCAAGACCCCCTTTATCCAGACAGTGTTCCTGCGTGCCCGCCGATCACACAGGAAGAGGACGAGGAGGAGGAGGAGGAGGAGGAAGATTGTGTCAGTATGGAGGTGGAGCCTGGCACTCAGCATCAGCAGCAGTCTTTAAGGGATCAGTCCCAAGGAACACATGGACTTGTACGTGGCTGGGAGGAGGTGGCTGCGGACGTTGTTGTCCTTAGTGACCCAAAGGACTCCGGACCGAATGCCTCAGCAAACCTACGCTGCATGGCCTCCCTGATCCTGCAAAGCCTGCGTAAGGATCCTCGTATTCGTGGTATCAAGGAGAAGGACCAATACTGGCTGGCAACCCTCCTTGATCCACGTTACAAGGGTAAGGTTGCGGACCTTATCTTGCCATCGCAGAGGGAGCAGAGGATGAAACATCTTCGGGAGGCCTTGCAGAAAGGTCTGTGCAACGCGTTCCCAGAGACTGGGAGGTTACAAACTCCTGTTTCTGGACAACGTGTTGCTGAGGCTTCGGTCAGTCAAAGAAGGAGCGGTGGAGAAGGTGGCCGTCTGACCGATGCGTTCAGACAATTTTTTGGTCCGCAGCCCCAAGGTATGATCGGTTCCAGCAACCATCGCGAGCGTCTGTTTTACATGGTGCAGGAATACCTAGGGGCAAGATCAGACTTGGACACCTTTCCCACCGAAAATCCTCTGGGTTACTGGGTCTTGAGGATGGATCACTGGCCAGAGTTTGCACAGTATGCAATTGAGCTACTGGCCTGTCCTGCATCCAGCGTTCTTTCGGAACGCACATTCAGTGCTGCTGGAGGCGTGGTAACCGATCACAGGGTGCGTCTGTCCACCGACTCGGTCGATTGGCTGACCTTCATAAAAATGAATGAGTCTTGGATCACCACCAGCTACCAAGCACCTGATGCTGATGTAACCGAATAATTTTTTTTGAAATCTCAGATCCCTTCAAAGACTGCCTATGCTGATGCTGAGTGACTATCCCTGAGTAATTATCCTCTTCCTCCTCAATCATCACGCTGATAGCTTGTAAGAACATTTTTGGTTCTGGGCGCCACCACCAGTGCCTAAGGCACAATTTTTCAGCCCCTGTTTAACAGGGGCGTGTAATTACAATTTTTGATGTAATACTTTGCAGCAGGGCTCGTTCCTGCATTCCAACTAGAGTGTCTGTGAGGGGTTGCAGTGTTGTGGCACCAGCACCAGTGCCTAAGGCCCAATTTTTCTGCCCCTGTCTAACAGGGGCGTGTAATTACAATTTTTGATGCAATACTTTGCAGCAGGGCTCGTTCCTGCGTTCCAACTAGAGTGTCTGTGAGGGGTTACAGTGTTGTGGCACCAGCACCAGTGCCTAAGGCCCAATTTTTTCTTCCCCTGTTTAACAGGGGCGTGTAATTACAATTTTTGATGTAATACTTTGCAGCAGGGCTCGTTCCTGCATTCCAACTAGAGTGTCTGTGAGGGGTTGCAGTGTTGTGGCACCAGCACCAGTGCCTAAGGCCCAATTTTTCTGCCCCTGTCTAACAGGGGCGTGTAATTACAATTTTTGATGCAGTACTTTGCAGCAGGGCTCATTCCTGCGTTCCAACTAGAGTGTCTGTGAGGGGTTGCAGTGTTGTGGCACCAGCACCAGTGCCTAAGGCCCAATTTTTCTGCCCCTGTCTAACAGGGGCGTGTAATTACAATTTTTGAAGCAATACTTTGCAGCAGGGCTCGTTCCTGCGTTCCAACTAGAGTGTCTGTGAGGGGTTGCAGTGTTGTGGCACCAGCACCAGTGCCTAAGGCCTAATTTTTCAGCTCCTGTTCAACAGGGGCATGTAATTACAATTCTTGATCTAATATTTCACAGCAGGGCCCTGTGAGGGCTTACAGTGTTGTGGCCACAGCAACACCTAAGGCCCAAATTTCTGCTGAGTATATAGGGCAGGACCCTACTTTCAAACATCTAACTTATAAATGACTCCTACTTGCAAACGGAATAAGACAACAGGAAGTGAGATGAAATCTACCCCTAGGAAGGGAAATTCTCTCCTGTAAGAGTTAATATGGGAAAACAATTTCTCCTTTCCACTGATGCTTTCCAATCCTTGTTCCACAAAAAAACCCAAATTTTCAAAAAACATTTTTCATTGGGACAAAAAAGTGAGGTGAAATCTTCTGAAGAGGAGGAAAGACAGCAAAACAAATGTCACAGGGGTGATAACCCTTCCCTATGTTTTCCAAAAAGCTTAGAAAAGATTTTTTGGCTGGAGCTAAACACGTTAAAAATGTTCAAAATTACAAACAGATTCTACTTAACAACAAACCTACAGTCCCTGTCTTGTTTGCACCGCCTGTATACTGCTGTTCAGAGCAGTGTTGCCAACCGCCCGTGTTTTTACGGGCAGCCCGTAAAAACGGGGCTATTTTTTCATGTCAGTGAAAACCCGTAAAGAAAATTTAATGCCCGTAAAAATGAGCATGCGCATGTGCAGTCCCGAAGCATCCCGAAGCATTGCCGAGAGTCTCCGATCATCCCTGTGACTGCTGCTACTTGTCTTGTACCCTCCCCCTTCCTCCGACAGCGCGCCTTATTTGATTCTGGGAGATGCTGGGAGGTGAGGGAGGAGAGGAGTGGAGTGAGCGAGCCTGCAGTGAAGCGCCCGCCCGGACGGACTTCAGCCTAGCAGGGGGTAAGCTTATCTAGCCTAGCAATTAGCTAATTGCAGTTGTGTCTTTACTTGTGTTAATGGGCAGGAGGAGGGGGGCAGAGGATGGGCTGTGTTGCAGGCTTCTGTAGCAGGCTTGTGTGCACTGTGCAGATGGTTTTTTTGTGTGTCAGATCTGCTTTTCTTCTAAAGGGAGGACGTTTTCTCCCCAATCTCCTATTACCTGCAGTGCTCACCACCAGTACAGGCACAGCCACCTCAGTCCTCCCCAGAGTTAGCAACTCATGTGTCTGTGGCACAGTGGCACTACAAATCCAAGCATGCCAGGAGAGGGGAGGCAGCAGCAGCAGCAGCAATATGATTTGGCTGGTATTTTCTGATGAAAAAGTGCTGCTGTATATTGTGTTTGTACTGTATGGTGATAATATAATTATGTAATCTGCTTGATGGTCTTGAGGTGTTTATTTATATATTTTTTTTTTTATCTGAGTAAGTAGTGAGCACATTTGGTCTCCTGTAGCATGTCCGCAGCCTATGACCGTCTCCTGTAGCATGTCCGCAGCCTATGACCGTCTCCTGTACCATGTCCGCAGCCTATGACCGTCTTCTGTACCATGTCCGCAGCCTATGACCGTCTTCTGTACCATGTCCGCAGCCTATGACCGTCTCCTGTAGCATGTCCGCAGCCTATGACCGTCTCCTGTACCATGTCCGCAGCCTATGACCGTCTTCTGTACCATGTCCGCAGCCTATGACCGTCTTCTGTACCATGTCCGCAGCCTATGACCGTCTCCTGTAGCATATCCGCAGCCTATGACCGTCTCCTGTACCATGTCCGCAGCCTATGACCGTCTTCTGTACCATGTCCGCAGCCTATGACTGTCTTCTGTACCATGTCCGCAGCCTATGACCGTCTTCTGTACCATGTCCGCAGCCTATGACCGTCTCCTGTAGCATGTCCGCAGCCTATGACCGTCTCCTGTAGCATGTCCGCAGCCTATGACCGTCTTCTGTACCATGTCCGCAGCCTATGACCGTCTCCTGTAGCATGTCCGCAGTCTCTGACCGTCTCCTGTAGCATGTCCGCAGTCTCTGACAGTCTCCTGTAGCATGTCCGCAGTCTCTGACCGTCTCCTGTAGCATGTCCGCAGTCTCTGACCGTCTCCTGTAGCATGTCCGCAGTCTCTGACCGTCTCTTGTAGAATAAAACCCAGAGCCACCAAGCTGGAGCCATTTGACTGAGCCCTGCACGGTGCACCTGAGAGGAGGTCAGTGACAGCGCCGCCAGGCCAATCTGAGGGGGAGTCACTGATGTAAGGGGGCACCGATATAAAGGTTTCCCCCCTATATTAGTAAACCCCCTTACCTTAGTGTATTCACTGTACGGAAGGTGGTCTCTTGTCACCAGAGTGCGCCCCACATCAGAGTTCCTGGCGTTCCCCTTTACATCAGAGTCTGCAGGATTCCCCCTTACAGTGCAACAAGGAACTCAATCTGAGGATCCTGATGTAATTGGGAACTCTGATGTAAAGAGAACAAAGTGGACTCTGATATAAGGTGGTCTCTGGTCACCAGAGCCCCCCTCTACATCAGAGTTCCACCTTAGATCATGATTTGCAGCATTTCCCTTTACATAAGAGTTTCATTTCACTGCAAGAGGGAATCCTGCAGACTCTGATGTAAGGGGGAACTCTGTGCTGGCCGGGTTATAGTAACCTGACCTTCGTGTCAATGCAGAAATATGTTTTTTACTTTTGTTAAACTTAAACACATTGCTAATAGCACTAGATATATGTTTATAGTTTAAATATTCATATTTGCACTGTTTAGCACTGAAAGCTGTAATTATAGGTACTTTTTTGCAGTGCCAGTAAAAAATTGGTGCCGTTTGTAAATTTTTGGTATCCTGCCAGTAAATTTTGCCTCGGAAGGTTGGTAACACTGGTTCAGAGTATATAGGGCCTGGTGGCCCCACACCTTTCCTTATTTTAATTTGGGTGCGGGGTTCCCCTTAATATCCATACAAGACCCAAAGGGCCTGGTAATGGACTGGGGGGTACCCATGCCGTTTGTCTCACTGATTTTCATCCATATTGCCATGACCCGACATGACATTAAACCCGCAAGCAGTTTTAAATGAGATTTTTTCCTTTAAAAATGACATTTGGTGCAGGGACTGTTCTAAACACGGGAAACACGCGTCACTTTACAGGCATACTATAGACACCCCCCAGGTACGATATTTAAAGGAATATTTCACTTTTTTTTTTTTACTTTAAGCATCATTAAAATCACTGCTCCCGAAAAAACGGCCGTTTTTAAAAGTTTTTTTTGCATTGATACATGTCCCCTGGGGTAGGACCCGGGTCCCCAAACCCTGTTTAGGACAATACCATGCAAATTAGCCTTTAAAATGAGCACTTTTGATTTCGAACGTTCGAGTCCCATAGACGTCAATGGGGTTCTAACGTTCGTGCGAACTTTCGGTCCGTTCGCGGGTTCTGGTGCGAACCGAACCGGGGGGTGTTCGGCTCATCCCTACTCATGGCTAGTAATGAATTGTCGGTCCGACAATACACATAAAAGTTTATTGATAAAAACGGCATGGGATTTCTCCACAGGGGAACCCTGAACCAAAATTTAAAAAAAAAATGGCGTGGGGGTCCCCCTAGATTCCATACCAGGCCCTTCAAGTCTGGTATGGATATTAAAGGGAACCCCGCGCCAAAATTTTTTTAAAAAATGGCGTGGGGGTCCCCCTCAAAATCCATACCAGACCCTTCAGGTCTGGCATGGATTTTAAGGGGAACCCCGTGCCAAAATTTTTTTAAAAATGGCACGGGGTCCCCCCAAAAATCCAAACCAGACCCTTATCCGAGCATGCAACCTGGCAGGGCGCAGGAAAAGGGGGGGGACGAGAGAGTGCCCCCCCTTCTGAACCGTACCAGGCCACATGCCCTGAACATTGGGAGGGTGCTTTGAGGTAGCCCCCAAAGAACCTTGTCCCCATGTTGATTAGGACTAGGGCCTCTTCCCCACAACCGTTGGACGGTGGTTATGGGGGTCTGCGGGCAGGGGGCTTTGCGGAATCTGGAAGCCCCATTTAACAAGGGGACCCCCAGATCCCGACCCCCCTGTGTGAAATGGTAATGGGGTACAAAAGTACCCATACCATTTCACAAAAAAAGTGTCAAAAATGTTAAAAATTACAAGAGACGGGGCGCATGTGCGGCGTTGAGGAAGATGGATGCTTGAGACTGTAGCTCCGCTCCACTCGGGACTATAACAGCTTACGGAGGGCCATTAACAGCGATTTAAGTCTTTATTTTAGCACCCCTCAAGCCACCAACGCTCGGTGCATGCCTTCGAGGAGAAGGAAATCCAGAGGACCCTCTCAAAACACCCTGACCCACTATCTCCTTCGCACGAGGGATCGGCTCAGCATGCCTCAAGATGGCGCCGCCGGGAAGGGAGAATCTCCCGTTCCAGCCTCTCCGCCTCGATCGAATCCCTCTCCTTCCGCAAACACGGTGGGTGAGTACCATACCGCTCTCTCTAAGGCGGATTTGGATGTCTGCCTGGAGGCCATGTACACCAGATTGGCCACAAAATTTCAAACAGAGCTGCATAAGACATTTCACACTTTGTCACAGGAAATCGCGGCCTTAGGCTCATGTACTGAGCTCCTTGAAACGAAACACAACGAGCTGGCCCTGGCGTACAATGACCTCAGTCGTGAACATGAATCCCTGACCTTGGCTCTGACAGCTATTCAAACACAAGTCGAAGATCTCGACAATAGAAATAGGCGCAATAATTTGCGTCTGAGAGGCATCCCCGAGACCGAAACCAATTTAATCCCGATCGTGATCAGACTGTTTAAATCACTTCTTCCAGAACGGGATTCTGCAGCTTTTAAACGTGACCGTATCCACAGGGCACTGCGCCCGAAACCTCCTGATGATAAACCCCCCAGGAATATCGTCCTCTGCATGAAGGACTTTCTCATCAAGGAGGAAATCCTAAGAGCTGCCCGGAACAAGCCACAGATAACACTTGATGATCATCTTATCCAGATCTAACAACCCTGGACAGAAGAAGAAATCTGAAGGAAATCACCACTGCACTTCAATCTGCACATATTCGCTACAGATGGGGATTTCCATTCAAATTACAGGTCCCACATAATGGCACCACCTTCTCTGCCACCACCCTGCATGAGGGTCAAGAGATTCTGGTAAAACTTGGTCTCTTAGATGCATCTGCAATCCGACGCCCCCCCTCTACGCCCCGCCAGGCTCCCATCTGGCAAACACCACCACCCAGGAGAGATAGAAGGAGAATTCGATATGATATTGAAGAGGACCTCGTCATTCCACCACGCTGAAAAACTGCCGACTCCCACTATTGTAAAGTCACCCTGCACCTACTCCGCTCTGCATTTTTTAAGTGCGGCTGTCCCTTGGAGCTGTGCTATGTGCACCCCTCCCAGCAAGAAAGAGGTTTATTTTTACAGAATTGCTGGGATCGAGACCTAGCTGTCTCGCGAGTTACTGTATTTTGTGTCAGGTAAAGTTCTTTTTACCTTTACTTTACCTGACCCGGTTTGGATGTGGTCCTCCATGTCCTTTTTTTGTTTTCTTTGCTGTTGTTTTTTTTTGCTTTTTTGGTTTTTAAGTGTTGATAGCTTTTCCTTTCTAGCTGGTCAGCCAGTTCACAGCCTGAAATTTTTTTCCAGCATTTGGTACTTTTATGAAACTACCAAGCCTACCGTTGTATATTTTCACCTTCTTGTACATGTTTTCAGTGTTTACAATTTGTTGGGTGGGACTATGGGGGTACCCCTGCTGGATGTGTTGTATCTTAGCTTGAGAATACACTTTCACCCCCTAGGATGGTTTATTCTGAACCTTCTCACACCTGATAGGAATCAAATAACGAAAAATGGTTATTACGTGTATCTCACATAACGTGAAGGGATTCAATTCCCCTATAAAGAGACGTAAGGCCTTTGACATGTATGGGCACCTTGGTGCTAAGATTCTCCTGTTACAGGAGACACATTTTTCCCATTCCTCGCACCCTAAATTCTTCCATAGAAATTTCCCCCAATCGTTTTACTCCCTTTACTCATCCAAAAGCAGGGGTGCCGCCATTTTTTTGCATGCTTCTCTACCTATAGAGGTTAAACAATGTTTCAAAGACAAGGATAGCAGATTTATGATTATCAAGGGTGTGTTACATAATAGAGAAATAACAATTGCCAGTGCATACGCCCCCAATGATGCACCTGCTTCCTTTTTCAAATCCTTCTTTGATAAATTGACCTCCTTGAACTCTCCTCATATCATAATAGGAGGAGATTTCAACTTAGTAGCTAACCCTACTCTTGACAGATCCTCCTCCACCAAGATCTCCAAAGCGTTCCCCAGGTCTCTTACTCAAGGCCTTTTGGATCACCAGCTGGTGGACACCTGGAGAACGCACAATATGGGGCTCAAGGAATTCACTTTTTACTCTCACCCCCACAATAGTTACCCAGGTTGGATTACATATATAGCACCCCCATTATATTGGCAAACTCCACCAAGGCTACGATCCACCCCTGTGTTTGGTCAGACCATCACGTGACGTCTTTTACTACTGAATTTATAGGGTTGGCCCCAACACCATACATATGGAGACTGAACGAAGCATTGCTGTCGGAAGTCGTGGTCGAATCCGAGACAGCTAAATCGATAGAGGAATACTTCTCCCTAAATGCCCTTCCCGACACCCCTCCCTCCTTTTTATGGACAACCCATAAAGCAGTCATAAGAGGTAAACTAATCAGCATAGCATCTTCCCACAATAAGAGTCACAGACAAAAAATATTGACTCTTACCACTGATCTAGACTGCATATACAAAAACACTAATTTGTTAGGCCTAGATTCAACTAGAAAATTAATAGACCAAAAGCGCCTTGAATTAGACCTCCATTGGTGCAAAGCCAAAATTTTATTACACAACAACGCCACCTCCACTTTATTTGCAAGAAAGCTAAATCAGTCATTCCGCCCCACACATGTATATAAACTCTCCTCAAATACGGGTCTACCCACCTCCCATCCCAAGGAAGTACTTCAAATATTTGAACAATTCTATTCCTCCCTCCTATCTCCGAACCCAAACTCTCCTACCCCTGCAGACGACACATGGTTCCAGGACATTCATATCCCCACTCTCTCAACTTCACAAGTTGAGAAGCTCAATGCCCCTATCACCACCTCGGAGGTTCTCAATGTCATTAAATCCCTTAAGACAGGCTCTGCCCCGGGCCCTGATGGCTTTTCAGCCATTTACTACAAAAAATTTGCCACTTTACTCTCCCCGGCCTAGTCCAATTATTAATTGGATTCTACAAGGAGGTAACTTTCCAGAGGAGATGTTGCTGGCAAATATGTCCCTGATCCCCAAACCTAACAAAAATCACTTACTCCCCCAAAATTATAGGCCAATTTCAGTCATGAATAATGATGTGAAAATCTTCAGCAGAATCCTAGCGGACAGGTTGGCATCTATTATCTCCTCTCTTATCTCACCTTTCCAGTCAGGATTCATCCCCCACAGATTTATAACAGATAACATTAGATTAGCCTCTAACACCATCCAGGACTCCAACTTAAATTCCCGTAAACTCTTTTTACTCAGTCTGGACATACACAAGGCGTTCGATAGCGTCTCCTGGAGCTATTTAAATACGCTTCTACAACGTATGGGATTTCGGGAGGAATTTCTACAGGGGTTTCGTGCCCTTTATGTAAACCCTAAAACTCAAATTAAAATCCCGGGCTGTAGTTCCGAATTCTTCTCCATAGGGAGAGGCACTCGGCAAGGATGTCCACTTTCCCCTCTAATTTTTGCCCTCGCCCTGGAACCCCTGGCCATTGCGATTCTTAACAACCAAAATATATCAGGTTACACCAGGGGCCTCTCTTCCTATAAGTTCTGTATGTACGCAGACGACGTCCTTCTGTTCCTAACAAATCCACACATTTCCCTACCAAACCTCCTCCAAACATTATCATATTTTGCGGGAGTCTCCGGCCTTAAGATCAATGTCTCGAAATCAATCGCCCTCCCGCTGGGCTTTTCTCCAGCGGAGGTGCAACAATTTAAAAATACCTTTCACTTTGTATGGAAGGAAACCTGTCTATCATATCTGGGCATTGATCTGGCGGGAGACTTTAGCGAATTTTTTTACCACAATTACCCCCTCATGATCTCTAAACTGAAGAAAACACTTCAATCATGGTCTCAGCTTCATATGTCTTTTCTAGGCAGAGTCACAGCCCTTAAAATGGTGATACTTCCCAGATTGTTGTATCTTTTTCGGTCCCTCCCTATTAGAGTTTCTAAATCTTACCTCCTCGCCTTTCAGGCCCAATTTATCTGGCAAGATAAACCCCCTAGATTTGCCAGGGAAGTCCTCTATCGATCTCCTAAGAGGGGAGGCTTAGGTGTCCCCCGTATTTGGCCATACTATATCGCTTGCAGATTTGCACAACAAGCCCAGTGGAACATCAGAGATTCCAAGGTCCCATGGGTCAAATTCGAGCAGGACTCTATTGCCCCATTATATCTACCTGGATTAATGTGGTCCTCCTGCCCCCTCCTCACAGAAGTCTCTAACAAAAACTTAATAGTCACAGTCAGTCTGAAACTCTGGAATACATATAAGAAGAAATACAATCTCCTCTCTCAGCCCCCCCTGGGTGCTTCCTATGTTGGTGACCCTAGATTTCCAACTGCCTTTCCTCACCCGGAACTATTTGAAGGGTGGATCCAACATAACCTGATCACTTTAGGGGACTTCCTTGAAGATTCCAAATTTATTTCATTTGCTACATTTAAATCCCGCTTTCTTATCCCTGATAGGGAATTCTATCATTTCCTTCAGATAAGACATTTTTTTCAACACCATTACCTCCCCCTCCACTCAGACCACTCGACACTATATGAGGATCTGTGTCGTACTGCTCCCCGTCAAAGGGGTCTTATCTCACAGATCCATGGCTCCCTGGTGTCGGTTGAGGACTCTCCGACCCTGAACTACAGATCTCAATGGGAACAGGACCTAGCATTGGACCAAGATGTCATAGACTGGGATAGGGGATGGTTGAACATATGTAAATGTTCAAAGTCCCTTACTACAAAAGAGACAGCCATTAAACTCATAACAAGATGGTATTATACCCCCACACGTATACAAAAAATTTACCCGCAGTCCTCTCCCAATTGCTTCAGAGGTTGCACCCATTTAGGCACATACATACACACCTTCTGGGAGTGTGAAAAATTGCAACCCACCTGGAAAGAAATACTAAAATTGATTGACAAATTAGTAGGAAATCCCGTTAATCTCACCTTCCATCATTGTATCCTATTTCAAGATATTCCTGAGATCACCAAACCCTTGATGAGGTTAATTCACTCAATATGTATTGCTACGCTTTGGGGTATAGCTCTTCACTGGAAATCCTCTTCGATCCCTTTTGCACAAATCATTTCTCGTATAGATTCTATGAGGATAACTGAGAAAATATTTCACACCTTACACGATTCCATACCTATATTTGATGCTAAATGGAACCCTTGGTTCCTTCTCAGGCTTCAAGACTGACCATGTAACATTATGTTTGACTAAGCTTCATTTTTTTCCTTTTTCTCAGTTTTTTATCCTTTTTCTTTTATGATTTGTTTCTGGACCCCTCCACTTTGGTTTTATTATGATGATTTTGCTAAATTATGATATCCTACCAGTACTGAATGTAATTCAATTTATTTTCACTGTGATATATGGCTCATAGGCTTAACTGTGAATGTACGTTCTTGATCGGACCTCCTAAGGTTATCATACTTCACTGTAGGATATTGTTCCTAATGCTACTTTCTATGTACGTGTTTTCTTTTTCACTATCCTCAATAAAAATCCTTTGAAAACAAAAAAAAATTACAAGAGACAGTTTTTGACAATTTCTTTATTTAAATTCTACTTCTTCCCATCTTCTTCAGGTCTTCTTCCTTCCTTCCTTCCCCTGAAGGGTCTGGTATGGAATTTAGGGGGACCCCCACACCATTGTTTTTTCAAATTTTGATTCGGGGTTCCCCTGTGGGGAATTCCCATGCAGTTTTTATCAATGAACTTTTATGTGTATTGTCGGACCGGCAATTCAATAATAGCCGCGAGTAGTTTTAAATGACTTTTTTTCCTTTGAAATGTCATTTTGCTGTCAGACTGTTCTAAACACAGGAAACATGCGCCCCTTTACAGGCATTCTATAGACACCCCCCAGGTATGAAATTTAAAGGGATATTACACTTTTATTGTTTCACTTTAAGCATTATTAAAATCACTGCTCCTGAAAAAACGGCAATTTTAAAACTTTTTTTTGCATTGATCCATGTCCCCTGGGGCAGGACCCAGGTCCCCAAACACTTTTTATGACAATAACTTGCATATAAGCCTTTAAAATTAGCACTTCTGCTTATTCATGTTCGTGTCCCATAGACTTTAACGGCGTTCGCGTGTTCGAACAACATTTTTGCCTGTTCGCATGTTCTGGTGCGAACCGAACGGGGGGGTTGTTCGGCTCATTTCTACTCACTGTGGAACCTAAGGGGTTAGTCTTCTGCATTGTGTAAAAAGGCTGTGTGATCCTGTCCACTCTGATTCTCCCCTTCTTCCACTGTCTCAAATCCTGGGTGCACTCTGCACATGCTTAGTTTGGGGTGTATTGCTAGAGAGTTTTTTTTTTATTTTTTTTCTTGGGAGAGTGCATGTGACCAGCACAGGGCCAATCAGCACTGTTCAGAAAGAGGGTCAGGGGTCCTCCTACAAGCTTTAACCAGCCACTGATAGAAGTCACAAGACTGCTATATACTGCTGATGAGAGAATAAATTAAATTTAGCAGTTTATATTTACTAAAACAAATTTACATGTTCTGTGTACTGAGGGAGACCAGATATAGTGAATGCAGGGTCCTGGGGAGACCAGATATAGCAACTGCAGGCTCCTGGGGGGACCAGATATAGTGAATGCAGGCTCCTTGGGAGACCGGATATAGTGACTGCAGGCTCCTGGATAGACCAGATATAGTGACTGCAGGCTCCTGGGGAGATCAGATATAGTGAATGCAGGCTCCTGGGGAGATCAGATATAGTGAATGCAGGCTCCTGGGGAGAGCAGATATAGTGAATGCAGACTCCTGGGGAGACCAGATATAGTAACTGCAGGCTCCTGGATAGACCAGATATAGTGACTGCAGGCTCCTGGGGAGATCAGATATAGTGAATGCAGGCTCCTGGGGAGAGCAGATATAGTGACTGCAGGCTCCTGGGGAGACCAGATATAGTGACCGCAGGCTCCTGGGGAGACCAGATATAGTGAATGCAGGCTCCTGGGGAGACCAGATATAGTGACTGCAGGCTTCTGGGGAGACCAGATATAGTGACTGCAGGCTCCTGGGGAGACCAGATATAGTGAATGCAGGCTCCTCGGGAGACCAGATATAGTGAATGCAGGCTCCTCAGGAGACCAGATATAGTGACTGCAGGCTCCTGGGGAGACCAGATATAGTGAATGCAGGCTCCTCAGGAGACCAGATATAGTGAATGCAGGCTCCTGGAGAGACCAGATAAAGTGACCGCAGGCTACTCGGGAGACCAGATATAGTGACCGCAGGCTCCTGGGGAGACCAGATATAGTGACCGCAGGCTCCTGGGGAGACCAGATATAGTGACTGCAGGCTCCTCAGGAGACCAGATATAGTGAATGCAGGCTCCTCGGGAGACCAGATATAGTGAATGCTGGCTCCTCGGGAGACCAAATATAGTGAATGCAGGCTCCTCGGGAGACCAGATATAGTGAATGCTGGCTCCTGGGGAGATCAGATGATCAGATATAGTGACTGCAGGCTCCTGGGGAGAGCAGATATAGTGACTGCAGGCTCCTCGGGAGACCAGATATAGTGAATGCAGGCTCCTCGGGAGACCAGATATAGTGAATGCAGGCTCCTCGGGAGACCAAATATAGTGAATGCAGGCTCCTCGGGAGACCAGATATAGTGAATGCAGGCTCCTCGGGAGACCAGATATAGTGAATGCTGGCTCCTGGGGAGATCAGATGATCAGATATAGTGACTGCAGGCTCCTGGGGAGAGCAGATATAGGGACTGCAGGCTCCTCGGGAGACCAGATATAGTGAATGCTGGCTCCTCGGGAGACCAAATATAGTGAATGCAGGCTCCTCGGGAGACCAGATATAGTGAATGCTGGCTCCTCGGGAGACCAAATATAGTGAATGCAGGCTCCTCGGGAGACCAGATATAGTGAATGCTGGCTCCTGGGGAGATCAGATGATCAGATATAGTGACTGCAGGCTCCTGGGGAGAGCAGATATAGTGACTGCAGGCTCCTCGGGAGACCAGATATAGTGAATGCAGGCTCCTCGGGAGACCAGATATAGTGAATGCAGGCTCCTCGGGAGACCAGATATAGTGAATGCTGGCTCCTGGGGAGATCAGATGATCAGATATAGTGACTGCAGGCTCCTGGGGAGAGCAGATATAGTGACTGCAGGCTCCTCGGGAGACCAGATGATCAGATAGAGTGACTGCAGGCACTGGGGAGAGCAGATATAGTGAATGCAGGCTCCGGGGGAGAGCAGATATAGTGACTGCAGGCTCCTGGGGAGAGCAGATATAGTGAATGCAGGCTCCGGGGGAGAGCAGATATAGTGACTGCAGGCTCCTGGGGTTAGTAACACTTTAAGGTAAAAAACCTTCTACCTTTAAAACCACTATAATGCAAAAAAGTAGTAAATGCACACTGATCATAAGATCAATATTTTTTGCAGTTACTACTTTTTCTTGCAAAAAGGTGGACCGTTATTTTGACCACTTGCGGACCGCCCACCATAGATATACTGCAGCAGGGCAGCCGCTCTGCCCCACATCGTGTACCTAGTACGTGATCCGACGCTTCCAGGTCTGGGAGCTGATCAGCGGGTACCGCCGACTTGATGTCCGCTGGTCTGCTGATCCTTTAGTTGCGGCATTATATCAGTTGGGAAGGCATGGATTCTGTGTTCCTGCAAACCAGGGGCACTGATCCATGCTTTCCCCCCTAGTGCAAGCACAGTAAGAAAACACCAGCTGGGCACACATTTAACCCTTTGACCGCCCTAGATGTTAACCCCTTCCCTGCCAGTGTCAGTACATATTTTTTAGCACTGATCACTGTATTAGTGTCACTGGTTCCCAAAAAGTGTCAATTAGTGTCCAAATTGTCCGCCACAATATCGCAGTCTCGCTATAAGTTGCTGATCGTCGCCATTATTATTAAAAATTTGAAACAATAAATAAATATATCCCCTATTTTGTAGACGCCATAACTTTTGCACAAACCAAGCTATATACTCTTATGCCGCGTACACACGGTCGGAATTTCCCACAACAAATGTGCGATGGGAGCTTGTTGTCGGAAATTCCGACCGTGTGTGGGCTCCATCGGACATTTTCCGTCGGAATTTCCGAAAAACAAAATTTGAGATCTGGATCTCAAATTTTCCGACAACAAAATCCGTTCTCGTAAATTCCGATCGCATGTACACAATTCCGACGCATAAAGTTCCACGCATGCTCTGAATCAAGCAGAAGAGCCGCAGTGGCTATTGAACTTCATTTTTCTCAGCTCGTCGTACGTGTTGTACGTCACCGCGTTCTTGCCGTTCGGAATTTCCGACAACATTTGTGTGACCGTGTGTATGCAAGACAAGTTTGAGCCAACATCCGTCGGGGAAAAAAAACATGGATTGTGTTGTCGGAGTGTGCGATCGTGTGTACAAGGCATAACTGGGATTTTTTTTTTTTTTTTTTACCAAAATGATGTAGCAGAATTCATAATGGCCTAAATTTATGAAGAAATTCGATATTTTTTTTTTCCCAATTTTTTTTATTTGATGTTTTATAGCAGAAAGTAAAATATATTGTTTTTTTTTCTTTTTTTTTCTTAAATTTGTCGCTTTTTTTTTTTTTTATAGCGCAAAAAATAAAAACCACAGAGGTGATAAAATACCAGCAAGAAAGCTCTATTTGTGGGGAAAATAAGGGCATCAATTTTATTTGGGTACAACGTCGCACGACCACGCAATTATCAGTTAAATTAACTCAGTGCCGAATCTCAAAAAATGGCCTGGTCATAAGGGAGGGGAGGGGGTGGCGTAAATCTTCCGGCGGTCAAGTGGATAAGATAAAAAAAAAAAAAAAAAACTTCTGCCTTTTTAAACCACTTTAATTGCAAAACAAGTAGAAAAATGCACAACGATCATAAGATCAATATTTTTACAGTTACGACTTTTGTTTGCAAAAGGTGGAACTCCCATCATTTTCCTCCTTCCTGCATTGCCCCCCCCCCCCCCAGCTAAAATGTGAAAGCATGTACTGTATATCGTGTAAAATGTCTGCATTCTGGTAACTGCATAAGGTTAATACCTGTAATATTAATAATATATCAGCAATGTCCTGGTACTGCTTTTGCTCCCTCCCCTATCAATTAGAGTAGGAGGTGCTTTCACTAGTTGTTCCTCCCTATGCATTATACATATCAATCACACGGACACATTGTAACATTTCCACCATCTGTATTCTACACATTAAAGTAAATGTAAATTCTCTTGTGCGTTTTTTTTTTTTTTAAATAACAAATATGTTATACTTACCTGCAGTTGGTTTTGCACAGAACAGCCCCGACCCTCCTCTTCTCAGGTCCCTCTTTGCTGCTCCTAGTCCTTCCCTCCTTTGAGTGTCCCTCAGCCAGCAGCTTGCTACAAGGGGCACCCAGGTCAGAACTCCGTGTATCTATTCAGACAAGGAGCCCCGCCCTAGCCCCAACCCTCTCTCCCCTGATTGGCTAACTGACTTTGATTGACAGCCACGGGAGCCAATAGAGCCACTGCTCTGTCTCAGCCAATCAGGAGGAGTGTACTGGATGGCTGAGGGGATCCTGTACATTGCAGGAGAGAGAAGGCGCTCAGGTAGGTAATTAAGGGGGTGCTGAGGGAGGCTGCTTCTCACAGTAGGTTTTTTATCTTAATGCATAGAATGCACCTTCTACCTTTACAACTCCTTTAATTGCATGGATAGGAGGTGGTAGTCCGCACCACATTTCGATACTTACCTTCTCTTTATATCTCTGAGCACGTTGTCTTCTCTGTTTGATGGAAATCTGCTTCCTATTCTGAGGCTTCAACCGGCTCTACACAAAGTGAAAGTGAAAGGAGCTATGTGTCTAAAGATAAGACGCCACACCTTTCATCCAACCTGCAGAACTTCCACTCAAAGGGAAACTCTACTCAGATGACACTGTTTTATAATCAAGGTAAAAGATTTTAAATAATATATGGATAAGTAAAGCTTAAACAAAAAAAAATAGGCAAAAGTCAGACATGATAGTGTAAAGAGAGGAGGCAGGCCTAAAACAGTGTAAAAAAATAAATTAGGGAAAGTTAAAGTTTGCCTGATTGGGAGTGCCGTGATGGTCTGGTGGGGTCTTGGTGACTTGGGAGGGGTTGAAAGCAGTACATGGACAGTGGAGTTCAACGACTGAATAGGAAACTTCACACCCACCCTGCCCGTGTTGTTTCTTTGTTTTGTGGTTGGTGTATTGCATAGCAGCCTAGTGGTTGTTGGTCTTTGATGGTCTTTTAGCATGCTTCGGGACCTATCTGTGGTATGGCATTCTCAGGTGCATTCTGGTTACCGATAGTTTAGGAATATGCAAAAATGGAATCACTGCTGATAGTGAGGTTTGTTGCGACTGAAAGCCTATTCTCATCTCTAATGGGATGTGTTTGGTGTCTTCAAAGACCAGCAAGCTTAGTTGTTTCTGGATTAAGGTTCTGAAGAAGATGGCTCGATCTTCGAAACACAAAGGTAGGTCATCTTACATAGGGTGCCCTGAAGAAGTCACGTGATTTGACGCAACGCGTAGGCACGCATCCGGAAATACGTCATTGCGGACCGGAAGTGACGTAGCGAGTATTGCTATAACGCTGTTCCCATCGCTGTTTGGCGTTTTTTGTTTACGTTTATTCGGAGGAAGTGACGGCCCCCTCCCCCAGAAGGATTAGGACGCCATCACCACCACTGCATGAGAGTGACCACAGACCCATTGGAAGTATATAGGCACCCCTACTGTGGAACAGAGGCCCTACCAAGTGGAGGAAGTGACGCCCCCCTCCCTCCGGAAGGAGTAGGACGCCATTGTCATCACTGCACCAGAGTGACCACAGACCTATTGGAAGCACACAGGCACTTTTATCGTGCCATAGAGGTGAGAGTTCTGGGAGCCCCGAGTGGGTATCCGTTACCACGAACAGTCACCAGATCACCTAGCAACGCATGTTCACCCACCAGTCACAGTATATGTTATGTTTTGTGCTTTTATTGAGTGATTCTTATTTTGATTAGCCCTTTGTCACTATGATACACCTGCTACATGTTTTTTAATCTGCACATATTGCTCTACCCCATTAGGGGATTGATATTTCATTTTTCAGGTGTGTAGTTTATGCATTTATTCATTTACTTCATTTTGTGTTGCGCAGAATCACTTACACAATCCATTACGATTGTGCCCTTTTTTAGTTTATTAGTAGTGTAAGGTGTTCACTATTTGATTTTGCAGCATCACTAAGAATACATCACCACTATTATTTCATTTCATTATTTCACTTAGTTTTAGGTAGTAGCGCAGAAGTCTTTCTTTTTAGATTTTTACATCTTACATAGGTACCCAGGGTTGGAAGATCTGCTAAAGAAGAGTCTGTAGCCATTTCAGGCGGTCATACACAGCCAGTGCTCGGCTGGCTGAAATTCTGTGGGAATTCCACTTGCCTGTAAACTGCCTGATTTGTGACATGCCCACCAGGTGGAACTCAACTTTGGCAATGCTGCAGCAGCTGCACATGCAGCAGAGGGGAATCACAAGTATTTGTGTGAGTATGGCACAACGACACGCTTGGGCTGGCTCTGCTTTTTTTCCCCACGCCAATGGCTGATGATGAAGGATGCTTGCACTGTGCTGTCACCATTTGAGGAGGCCACAAGGATGGTGAGCTGTGACAATGCATGCAGTGCCATGCACCAGTGACACAAATCCCTATTGTGTTCTTGCTGGAGCAGACTCTGTGTGGCATTATGGACAGGGCACCCGAGGCAGAGCAGCGGGAGGAAGAGGAGGACTTTATTTCCTCTCAAGGCCCACTTTATGTAGACACCATTCTTGCCACGCCACAAAACACACGAGGAGGAGCAGGATCCTGGCAGTTTTGGAGGCATTGAAACAGCAGAAGACATACGTCACTGGTGGCCCGTCCATAGGGGGTGCCCGACAGCTGACCAAACCCCCCCCCCCCCCCCTCAGGCAGTCACAAAAAAAATGAATTTTTTTTTTAACATGAGCCCTTTAAAAAAAAAAAGAAAAAAAAAGTCCTTAAGTGCACTGTGTTCAGGCAACGGGCACAGTGCACTATGGGAAGCGCCACGTCAATGCAGATGCGGCGCTTCATTGGCGTGATCCACTGCTTTGTTCTCAGTGTGAGAACAAAGTCACTTCTGGCGCCCAGCGAGCTACAAAAAATATGGGGCTCCGCTGGGGACACAGATGTAAGGAGGGGCTCTGCTGGGGACACAGATGTAAGGAGGGGCTCTGCTGGGGACACAGATTTAAGGAGGGGCTCCGCTGGGGATGCAGATGTAAGGAAGGGCTCCGCTGATGGGGACACAGATGTAAGGAGGGGCTCCGCTGATGGGGACACAGATGTAAGGAGGGGCTCCACTGATGGGGACACTGATGTAAGGAGGGACTCCGCTGGGGACCCAGATGTAAGGAGGAACTCCGCTGATGGGGGCGCATATGTAAGGAGGGGCTCCGCTGGGGACACTGATGTAAGGAGGGACTCTGCTGATGGGACCTGATGTAAGGATGGATTCCGCTGGGGGCACCTGATGTAAGGACAGACGTCACTGGGGGCACCTGATCAAAGGACGGACTCCGCTGGGGACTCCTGATGTAAAGACGGACTCCGCTGGGGACACCTGATGACATCTGGTGGCAGGCAGGTGATACACTCAGGGCTCCACCTGATTCTGCATTATGGTGAGTTGAATGATTTAATTTTATATTACAATGTAATAATAGAAATAATGCGTTTCAATCATCCTGACACCATAACAACCATGGTGCCGGGATGATTGAAGTGCTAACACCAGGTGTTTGGAGAATCTTTATGTGCTGATTGTTAAACTTTCTAGAATACACATATTTCTATTGTTGTGTAGGATCTGGGCCTGTTGTCCCTCCCTCTCTCCCTCCCTCTCCCTCCATCCCTCGTTCATCTCATATGCACACCCCTTAGAGCCGCACCATTTAAGCCACGCCCACTACTTCACTGAAACCGCGCCCAATTTCACCAAATGGGAGGGGTCAAAAAGGAAGGGCGGTGCTTGATGCCCCCCATCCTAAAACTTCACCAGCCTCCACTGACATATGTCACAGTAACAGATGGTTTTCCATCCCCAAAAACTTTGGGAGTAGTATGTGGCTGGGGGTAGGCAGTTCCAGATACTGTAATTCTCAGTGACCCCGAGGAGTCTGCTTCTAATGCCTCCACAAACTTGCGGTGCATGGGCTCCCTCATGCTTTAAAGCCTGCAAAAGGACCCGAGAATATGTGGCATCAAGGAGAAGGATCACTATTGTTAGCAACCCTCCTTGACCACCATTACAAGGGGAAAGTCTCAGAACTCATCCCGTCCCCACAGAGGGAGCAGAAAATGAAATCTCTTGAGGTCACCTTAAAGAGGAATTTGTTGAATGCTTTTCCCAACTCTGGTAGGTTACAGTGTCGTGGAAAACGTAGTTTTGAGGCTTCTGTTGGTCAAGAGAGGAGCGGTGGAGAAGGGGGCCGCCTAAGTGATGCATTTCACAAATTTTTTAGTCCTCGACACCCAGAGCTGTCAGCTTCCACATCCCATCGACAGCATTGGCATCATATGGTGGACCATTATCTATGGGCAAAAACAGAGATGGATAGCTATTCAGTTGACATTCCACTGGGTTACTGGGTCATGAGAATAGACCACTGGCCAGAACTTGCACAGTATTTAAAGCAGACTATAACTCATTATTAAGTTATATCATTTTCCTTGTCTCCTCCCCCTCTCTTATACACCATTGCAGATTTTTTTAATTTTACTTTAAAGCGGAGTTCCACCCAAAAATGGAATTTCCACTTTTCCGGTTCCTCCCACCCTCCGGTGTCACATTTGGCACCTTTCGGGGGGAGCAGATACCTGTCTAATACAGGTATTTTTCTCCCACTTCCGGGCATAGATACCCGAGCCACCCGCGGGTATCTATGCCACCTCTGCCACCTCCTCACCCCCGCTGTCTTCTGGGAGACACACAGGTCCCAGGAGACAGCAGGGACCAGTGGGATAGTGTAGCGCGAGTCGTGCATGCGCAGTAGGGAACCAGGAAGTGAAGCCGCAAGGCATGCATTCTCAATCAATAACTAGTCCTTGGACTTTTATGTTTTATTGAGGGAATATAAACTTGGACAGGGATAAGGGATTATGGGATGTCCAAACTGGATTCAGCAATGACTTGGAGGACAACTTTTCTATGTACAACATGCAGCAGATTCCACTCCTTCCGGAATAATGTCATTCCTTAATGGATCAGTAGCAAATATCCCATCTGCTTTTAGGAGCTGTATGTTCCCTTTATAGAAATAGCAAACTCCCAACTGTATGTATGTTTCCTTAGTAGAAAATTGCAACGCACCTGGCTTCTATGAGTGAGTCCCAGAGAGGGGGGGGGGTTAAAGTAAGTTGTGACACTGTCCCTTTTATGTCTAGCTGAATATTGCATCCAGCTGCCTCCCCCACCCTGTTGGCTTTGGGGGTGGTAGGTAGAGGTACTCACACTGTCACTTGAAATCCTAGATGAGACTGAAGGGTGGTGGTGATCCCTCTGGTCATACTGCTTCTTTTCTTCCTTCCTCAGCTCCTGCCTGGAGGCAGAGCCCCCCAGCCCCGGGGTCCCCACCAAGCCTCATGATCCTCAACTCAGCATTCCATACTCCAATCAGCAACAACCCCCACTGGCCAAACTCTTTAATATTTGTGGGCACAAACCACCCTGCCAGGCCTCACACCTGGGGATTGGTCAAACTCCCATAAATATTCAGATCCCCGCCCCTGTACCTCCACCCACTAGCTTCTAGAAGTTTCTGGAAACTTTCAGAACCAGGGGGAGGTGACAGAGGCCTGACCTGCAGAGCCATCCAGACCTGACCTGAGTTTAAACCCCACAGAGATCCTCACTTTAGCTTCTTGTCATCCAAATGAAATTTACAATATCTAACAATGTACACTATTTTTACAATAGCAGCTTTCAGTAAAATAATCCTAGATGATTCCGCCATATTTAGGCACTTCCTGTTATAAGGTGACAACACACTGTCCCTGTGTCCAGTTATGTTTCTGTGTTGTCACCCTGTCACACCAGCTTCTGATGGAGACCATAAGTAGCCATTTCAACACACATTACACAGATATGGTCCTCTGTTGTCACCATCAGGAAACCTGCCCTAAAAGTCATGCAGTCACCGCTGGACTGCATGTAGGCAGGAAGTGGCTGTAAAGATGCTCCAGGAGAGCATCAGCACTGACATGAAACATTGTAACAACTGTTGTCACCATGATCTTGCTCTTTTTCTGTTTTTTAACTGAGGTGAGCTGATCCCCCAATAAAAGACACTTTCAGCTGAGGGATTCTTGCTAATTATGATATGTGGATTGGGGTATGGTGGGGTGGGAGGATGACCATTAAATGAAGCTGATGGTTGTCACACGGAGGGCCATTTGTAACAATTTTATTTTGTAATATATATATTTTTTATAACTTCAGCATATATTTATGTTTTTATGAAGACACTGGGTTCATCTAGAGCAGGCATGTCAAACTCAAGTCCAAGAATGAGCCGCAGAGGCTAACACACCTTTGTGGGACGAACATTAACAGATCTGATTATGAAATAAATAGTGGACAAATAAAATTTGCAATGATAGCCCAAGAAAGAGGCTTAGGGAGATGCAGAGCAGTGTAACCTACTGCCCAATACCTTCATCAGTCTAACCAGGTTCACTGCTGTTCATGACCACCATGTGTCCACCATCATCAGACAGCCTTCCAGCTGCTCCAGCATGTTCCTACCCACCCACCACCTTCAGAAAATCTTTCTCTCTCTCTCTCTCTCTCTATATCTATATATATAGAAAGTGCCTGCAACTTAGTATGACATGCCTGTTCTAGGAGAAGGATTATGTCACGATACAAGAAGTTGAGTATCTATGTTGTCAGGCATGTTTATGTGTGCCTTTTATGTGCAATCTCTTGTAGGGATAATGAAGAAATAGGTGCACTGCCAACGCAATTAACAGGAAAATAAAAGCAATGAAGAAAATGGTCAGAATAAGCCATTTGTATTTGCTGCATTCTCTGACCTGAAAAAGAGGACAGACATGACATTAATGTACTGTAGACATAATACCCAATAAATAGTTTAGCAAATAAATATATGTTTCTATAACTTTCTAGAATCTAACTTTCTAGTCCTCTGAACAGTGTTCAGCTAAAGCTACAAGTTAGTGTAGTGCACAGTGTTCAGCTAAAGCTACAAGTTAGTGTAGTGCGTCCTCCTCACAGTGTTCAGTTAAAGCTACAAGTTAGTGTAGTGCGACCTCTGCACAGTGTTCAGCTAAAGCTACCTGTAGAAGGTTGGTGGTGTTTTCTTGATCCTATTACTACCACAGGCAGCTACATTATTTTAACGTTAGTGTAGTGCGTCCTCTTCACAGTGTTCAGCTAAAGCTACAAGTTAGTGTAGTGCGACCTCTGCACAGTGTTCATCTAAAGCTACCTGTAGAAGATTGGTGGTGTTCTCATACTACAGGCAGGCAGTTGATTTTGCTAGCTGCAGTATCAGTATATAGATATATATCTATATAGACATATATCTATATATCTATATAGATATATATATATCCCAGCTTAGTGCAACTACATCTCACTGCAGGCCATTAGTATGTCTGGAAGGCCAACAAGGGGAGGCAGACAGTCACAACCCAATAAAAGAGGGCAAACAGGCTCTGTGTCTAGAGGCAACAGTGCTGGTCGTGGAGACAGTACATCCTCATCAGCACTTGGCCGTGGGACAAGCTTGGCCTTTTTTCCGGCAGCTGGCCGTGTTGAGCCGCAACATGCGGAAGACTTGGTCGAGTGGATGACCAAGCCGTCCTCATCCTCCTCATCCTCTCTTACCCATGCTCAGGGTACTTTGTCTGGCAAAGCAGCTGCCAACGCGGCCTTTGATGATGATACTGAGCTCGATGAAGGCAGTAACATGAGCACGGACAGAGGGGGTGCCCAAGAAGGACAGCAATCTGGCAGTCATGCTCCCCCTGCTGCAACATACTGCCAGGTTTGCTCCAGTGATGAGGAGGGAGGGGATGATGAGGTCACTGACTCAACGTGGGTGCCTGATAGGAGAGAGGAGGAGGAGGAGGAGGCACATCACCAACAAGGCAGGATACCCTCCAGGGGCAAGCCTAAGGGCAGCACACTGACTGCATCACACCCCAAAGCTCCACATGTGCTGGGCGCTGCTGTCTCTGCGCGTTATTCCAAAAGTTCTTTGGTGTGGGCCTTTTTTGAGACAAGTACATCAGATCGCACCGCTGCTATTTGCAACATATGTCTCAAGCGTATCTCGCGTGGCCAAAACATCTCCCACTTGGGCACCACATGCTTGACCAGACATATGTTGTCCTGCCATGCAGTTCGTTGGCAAGTGTATCTAAAAGACCCACACCAAAGAACAAAGAGGACCTCTCCTTGCTCCTCATCAGCTGAGATCTCCAACCCCACTATACCTTCAGTCCTCTCTGAGACCTGCACTGAGAGGAATGAAGGTATAGAATTAGGTGTGTCACAGCCAAGTACTTGTGGGCAATTTGCTTTCGGTACCCTAACGTCAGAATGTAGCAGGCAAATTTCCCTGCCCCAGCTGCTGCACCGCCGAAAGAAGTTCGCTCCCAGCCATCCACGTGCCCAGCGGTTGAATGCTAGCTTGGCAAAATTGCTAGCACTTCAACTGCTACCTTTTCAGTTGGTAGACTCTGTCCCTTCCGTGAGTTTGTGGAATGTGCGGTTCCTCAGTGGCAGGTACCCAAACGCCACTTTTTCTCACAGAAGCCGATTCCGGGTCTCTACCGGCATGTGGAAGGCAATGTCCATGCCTCGCTGGATAGGGTGGTCAGCGGTAGGTAGGGATGCGCTTCGAGTTCGAGTTGAACTCATGTTTGACTCGAACATCGGCTGTTCGCCAGTTCGCTAAACAGCGAACAATTTGGGGTGTTAGCGGCGAATTCGAATGCTGCGGAACACCCTTTAAAAGTCTATGGGAGAAATCAAAAGTGCTAATTTTAAAGGCTTATATGCATGGTATTGTCATAAAAAGTGTTTGGGGACCTGGGTCCTGCCCCGGGGGACATGGATCAATGCAAAAAAAGTTTTAAACGGCCGTTTTTTCGGGAGCAGTGATTGTAATAATGCTTAAAGTGAAACAATAAAAGTGTAATATCCCTTTAAATGTTGTACCTGGGGGGTGTCTATAGTATTCCTGTAAAGGGACGCATGTTTCCTGTGTTTAGAACAGTCTGACAGCAAAATGACATTTCAAAGGAAAAAAAGTAATTTAAAACTACTTGCGGCTATTAATGAATTGCCGGTCTGACAATACACATAAAAGTTCATTGATAAAAACGGCATGGGAATTCCCCACAGGGGAACCCCGAACCAAAATTAAAAAAAAAAGACGTGGAGGGTCCCCCTAAGTTCCATACCAGGCCCTTCAGGTCTGGTATGGATATTAAGGGGAACCCCGGCCAAAATGTTGTGGGGGTCTGCGGGCGGGGGGCTTATCAGAATCTGGAAGCCCCCTTTAACAAGGGGACCCCCAGATCCCGGCCCTCCCCCCTGTGTGAAATGGTAAGGGGGTACTTACCCCTACCATTTCACAAAAAACTGTCAAAAATGTTAAAAATGACAAGAGACAGTTTTTGACAATTCCTTTATTTAAATGCTTCTTCTTTCTTCTATCTTCTATCTTCCTTCGGTTTCTTCCTCCATCTTCTTCTTCTTTTTCTTCTTCTTCTGGTTCTTCCTCCGGTGTTCTCGTCCAGCATCTCCTCTGCGGCGTCTTCTTATCTTCTTCTCCTCGGGCCACTCCGCATCCATGATGGCATGGAGGGAGGCTCCCGCTGTGTGAGGCTTCTCTCCATCTTTTTCTTCTTTTTCTCCATCTTCTTCTCTTCATCTTCTTGTCATCATCTTCTTTCGGGCCACTCTGCATCCATGATGGCATGGAGGGAGTCTCCCGCTGTGTGGCGGTTCTCCTCTTCTGATGGTTCTTAAATAACGCACAGGGACTTGACAGGGACTTCCCTGTGGCATTCCCGTGACCTCAGAAGGGGCGGGGTTACGTAACGGGTGACCCCACCCCCCTCTAACATCACAGGGAATGCCACAGGGAAGTCCCCGTCAAGTCCCCGTGCATCAGAGGGGTTATTTAAGAACCATCAGAAGAGGAGAAGCGTCACACAGCGGGAGCCTCCCTCCATGCCATCATGGATGCGGAGTGGCCCGAGGAGAAGAAGATAAGACGCCGTGGAGGAGATGCCGGACGAGAACACCGGAGGAAGAACCAGAAGAACCAGAAGAAGAGGATGGAGGAAGAAACCGAAGGAAGATAGAAGAAAGAAGATAGAAGATAGAAGAAAGAAGAAGCATTTAAATAAAGGAATTGTCAAAAACTGTCTCTTGTCATTTTTAACATTTTTGACAGTTTTTCTGTGAAATGGTTCACACAGGGGGGAGGGCCGGGATCTGGGGGTACCCTTGTTAAAGGGGGCTTCCAGATTCCGATAAGCCCCCCCGCCCGCAGACCCCCACAACCCCCGGGCAAGGGTTGTGGGGATGAGGCCCTTGTCCCCATCAACATGGGGACAAGGTGTTTCGGGGGCTACCCCAAAGCACCCTCTCAATGTTGAGGGCATGTGGCCTGGTACGGTTCAGGAGGGGGGCGCTCTCTCATCCCCCCTCTTTTCCTGCGGCCTGCCAGGTTGCATGCTCAGATAAAGGTATGGTATGTATTTTTGGGGGGACCCTACGCCGTTTTTTTTTATTTTGGCGCGGGGTTCCCCTTAAAATCCATACCAGACCTGAAGGGTCTGGTATGGATTTTAAGGGGGGACCCCACGCCATTTTCCTTTTTTTAATTTTGGCCGGGGTTCCCCTTAATATCCATACCAGACCTGAAGGGCCTGGTATGAAATTTAGGGGGACCCCCACGTCATTTTTTTTTTTTTTTTTAATTTTGGTTCGGGGTTCCCCTGTGGGGAATTCCCATGCCGTTTTTATCAATGAACTTTTATGTGTATTGTCAGACTGGCAATTCATTAATAGCCGAGAGTAGTTTTAAATGACTTTTTATCCTTTGAAATGTCATTTTGCTGTTCTAAACACGGGAAACATGTGCCCCTTTACAGGCATACTATAGACACCCCCCAGGTACGAAATTTAAAGGGATATTACACTTTTATTGTTTCACTTTAAGAATTATTAAAATCACTGCTCCCGAAAAGACGTCCTTTTTTTTGCATTGATCCTTGTCCCCTATGACAATAACTTGCATATAAGCCTTTAAAATTAGCACTTTTGATTATTTATGTTCGTGTCCTATAGACTTTAACTCGTGTTCGAACAAATTTTTTGCCTGTTCGCAAGTTCTGGTGCAAACCGAACAGGGGGGGTGTTCGGCTCATCCCTAGCGGTAAGGTGCATATTACTGCTGACTCGTGGTCCAGCAGGCATGGACAGGGATGTGACCTACATTTCACGGCGCATTGGGTGACTCTGCTGGCAGCTGGGAAGGATGCAGGACAAGGTGCAGTAGTGTTGGAGGTTGTTCCTCCTCCACGCCTCCAAAATACCACTACTAATGATTCTGACACACCTCTCTCCTCCACCCCCTCCTCTTCTTCTTCCTCCATTGCCTCTTCCTGTGCTTTGTCCTCTGAACCAGCGGTGCTCCATAGGCATTCAAGGGGCTACGCAAGTATGCAGGCCAAAAGATGCCATGCGGTGCTTGAGCTGGTGTGCTTGGGGGACAGGAGCCACACTGGGGCAGAGGTTCTGTCAGCTCTGCAGGGGCAGGTTCAGAGGTGGTTGACACCACGCCAACTTAAGGCAGGAATGGTGGTTTGCGACAATGGCACCAACCTCCTCTCCGCCCTCCGACAGGGACAAATGACCCATGTGCCCTGTTTGGCTCACGTCCTTGGGCAGGTACCCGGGCTTACAGGATGTCCTGAGGCAGGCCAGGAAAGTCTGTGTGCATTTCCACCAGTCATATAATGACAGTGCTCGGCTGGCTGACCTCCAAAAGGAATTTAACCTGCCCAAGAACCGCCTAATCTGTGACATGCCCACCAGGTGGAACTCAACGTTGGCCATGCTGCAGTGGCTGCACATGTAGCAGAGGGCCATCAATGAGTACCTGTGCGACTATGGCACCAGGACAGGGTCAAGGGAGCTTGTTTTTTTTTTCCCCACGCCAGTGGGCCATGATCAGGGATGCATGCACTGTCCTGTCACCATTTGAGGAGGCCATGAGGATGGTGAGCAGTGACAGTGCATGCATCAGTGACACTGTCCCCCTTGTCCACCTGTTGGGGCACACGCTGCATGGAATAATGGACAGGGCACTTGAGGCAGAACAGAGGCAGGAAGAGGAGGAGTTCCTTAGCTCTCAAGGCCATCTTTATCCAGACAGTGTTCCTGCGTGCCCGCCGATCACACAGGAAGAGGACGAGGAGGAAGAGGATTGTGTCAGTATGGAGGTGGAGCCTGGCACTCAGCATCTGCAGGAGTCTTTAAGGGATCATTTACAGTCCTAAGAAACACATGGACTTGTACGTGGCTGGGAGGAGGTGGCTGCGGATCATGTCGTCCTTAGTGACCCAGAGGACTCCGGACCGAATGCCTCAGCAAACCTACGCTGCATGGCCTCCCTGATCCTGCAAAGCCTGCGGATCCTCGTATTCGTTGTATCAAGGAGAAGGAACAATACTGGCTGGCAACCCTCCTTGATCCACGTTACAAGAGTAAGGTTGCGGACCTTATCTTGCCGTCGCAGAGGGAGCAGAGGATGAAACATCTTCGGGAGGCCTTGCAGAAAGGTCTCTGCAACGCGTTCCCAGAGACTGGGAGGTTACAAACTCCTGTCTCTGGACATCGTGTTGCTGAGGCTTCGGTCAGTCAAAGAAGGAGCGGTGGAGAAGGTGGCCGTCTGACCGATGCGTTCAGACAATTTTTTAGTCCGCAGACCCAAGGTATGATCGGTTCCAGCAACCATCGCCAGCGTCGTTTTACATGGTGCAGGAATACCTAGGGGCAAGATCTGACTTGGACACCTTTCCCACCGAAAATCCTCTGGGTTACTGGGTCTTGAGGATGGATCACTGGCCAGAGCTTGCACAGTATGCAATTGAGCTACTGGCCTGTTCTGAATCCAGCGTTCTTTCGGAATGCACATTCAGTGCTGCTGGAGACTTTGTAACTGATCACAGGGTGCGTCTGTCCACCGACTCAGTCCATCGACTGACCTTCATAAAAATGAATCAGTCTTGGATCACCACCAGCTACCAAGCACCTGATGCTGATGTAACCGAATACATTTTTTTGAAATGTCAGATCCCTTCAAAGACTGCCTATGTTGATGCTGAGTGACTATCCTATTATACTGAGTAATTATCCTTTTCCTCCTCAATGATCATGATGATAGCTTGTAAGAACATTTTTGGTTCTGGGCGCCGCCAGTCCCGCCACCAGTGCCTAAGGCCCAATTTTTCAGCCCCTGTTTAACAGGGGCATGTAATTACAATTTTTGATGCAATTCTTTGCAGCAGGGCTAGTTCCTGCGCTCCAACTAGAGTATCTGTGAGGGGTTGCAGTGTTGTGGCACCAGCACCAGTATCTAAGGCCTGAGTTTTCAGCCCCTGCTTAACAGGGGCATGTAATTACAATTTTTGATGCAATTCTTTGCAGCAGGGCTAGTTCCTGCGCTCCAACTAGAGTATCTGTGAGGGGTTGCAGTGTTGTGGCACCAGCACCAGTATCTAAGGCCTGAGTTTTCAGCCCCTGTTCAACAGGGGCATGTAATTACAATTTTTGATGCAATTCTTTGCAGCAGGGCTAGTTCCTGCATTCCAACTAGAGTATCTGTGAGGGGTTGCAGTGTTGTGGCACCAGTGTCTAAGGCCCAATTTTTCAGCCCCTGTTTAACAGGGGCATGTAATTACAATTTTTGATGCAATTCTTTGCAGCAGGGCTAGTTCCTGCGCTCCAACTAGAGTATCTGTGAGGGGTTGCAGTGTTGTGGCACCAGCACCAGTGCCTAAGGCCCAATTTTTCTGCCCCTGTTCAACAGGGACATGTAATTAGAATTCTTGATCTAATATTTCACTGCAGGTCCCGTTTCTGCGCCCACCAAGAGTATCTGTGAGGACTTACAGTGTTGTGGCACCAGCACCACCACCACCACCAAAGGCCCAATTTTTCTGGCCCTGTTCAACAGGGGCATGTAATTACAATTCTTGATCTAATATTTCACAGCAGGGCCCTGTGAGGTCTTACAGTGTTGTGGCCACAACAACACCTAAGGCCCAAATTTCTGCTGAGTATATAGGGGAGGCCCCTACTTTCAAACATCCAACTTACAAACGACTCCTACTTGCAAACGGAAGGAGACAACAGGAAGTGAGAGGAAATCTACCCCTAGGAAGGGAAATTCTCTCCTGTAAGAGTTAATATGGGAAAAACTTTTCTCCTTTCCACTGATGCTTTATCACCAATCCTTGTTTCAATAAAAACCCCAAATTTTCAAAAAACATTTGTCATTGGGACAAAAAGTGTGATGAAATCATCTGAAGAGGAGCACAGACAGCAAAACAAATGTCACAGGGGTGATAACCCTTCCCTATGTTTTCCAAAAAGCTTAAAATAGATTTTTTGGCTGGAGCTAAACACGTTAAAAATGTACCCGTTCAAAATTACAAACAGATTCTACTTAACAACAAACCTACAGTCCCTGTCTTGTTTGCACCGCCTGTATACTGCTGTTCAGAGTATATAGAGCCTGGTGGCCCCACACCTTTCCTTTTTTAATTTGGGTGCAGGGTTCTCCTTAATATCCATAGAAGACTCAAAGGGCCTGGTAATGGACTGGGGGGTACCCATGCCGTTTGTCTCACTGATTTTCATCCATATTGCCAGGACCCGACATTACATTAATGCCGCAAGCAGTTTTAAATGACTTTTATTCCTTTAAAGATGAAATTTTGTGCAGGGACTGTTCTAAACATGGGAAACACATGCCACTTTACCGGCATACTATAGACACCCCCCAGGTACGGATATTTAAAGAAATATTTCTTCTTTTTTTTTTTTTTTTTTTTTTTTTTACTTTAAGCATCATTAAAATCACTGCTCCCCGAAAAAAACGGCTGTTTTTAAAAGTTTTTTTTGCATTGATAAATGTCCCCTGGGGCAGGACCCGGGTCCCCAAACCCTTTTTAGGACAATAACTTGCATATAAGCCTTTAAAATTAGTACTTTTAATTATTAATGTTCGTGTCATATTAGATTTAATAATTTCTATATACATTTTTATAGATATTTGGAAGCATCCACCCCTGATGAGTGTGTAAATACGAAACGCGTCGGAAAAATCCAGGATGCCGACATACACTACCACTAGCAATCAACTTTATCAACTGTCCCCTTACCAATCGTGCTTCATGTACTCATATTATGTTATATTCAGTGTACCGCATTTTTGACTTGTGTTTACGTATGTGGAACTCATGGGAATTGCTCAATTATTCTTATCACTGTCATGTGTTCTTAAGCTGACACTACCTCACATCCTTGATGTACCATGTTATATATATGCACTGCCATATTGTCATGATTTTCCAAGTTGATACGATCATGTGCTGCCTATGTCCATGTTGTATATGTATATTATGTGCTATCCCATGACCCATGCATGTACACCTACACATTTTCCATGTTAATAAACATGTGATTTTTTATACGTATCCCCACCATGTCTTGAACCTCATTTAACTTCCGTATATATCACTTTGTACCAGGGATGGAGGCGCAATTTATGTGCGCCTCATTTAAAGTCCTCACCTGTGTCATTACACAGTCCCCCTCCTCTTTTCTGTCTGCATATAGGGATGGCGGTTTCTTGACTGAGCTGGCAGTGTTCCCCTGTCACTCAGGTGGAGGTCGTTTGGCTCCATTTGGCTACGCGCTGCCTTTGGGGCCTTACTCTGCTTGGAACATAATATCCATGTCCAGCAGTTATGCGGCATTGCACTATTTACAGGGCTATTTGGTTTCCCATGAAGCCATAGGCATCCCTTTGCTGTCCCATCCCGGAAGCTGCGATGCGCTCTGTGTGCCTCCCTCTTCCCTCTTCCTCCCGCCCTTCAAGACGGGGGTTCGGGGGTCCTGGAAGGCAACCACAGCGCATCGGCGCCACGTGCCTCACGCTTGACGTCACTTTGTGCGTCATCGCGTGAGGCACGACTACCACCATCCTAGCTACCATAGCTGGGAGGGTCATCCCCTGCCGGGGGCGGTATCATCCCGCCCAGGCAGAGGCCCCTCCCTACACGTGCTGAGCCGGCGTGACATCGGTAGAAGCCAGCGTGCGGCTGTGCGGCGTGTACTTTACACGCCGCTTGCACACAGCCACGAACTTCACAGCTAGCACACATCACAAGGCAGTAGGACTCTCCATCCCTCCGTGCACGCTACCAGGTAACACCAATGGCAGTTGCCATATCACTAAAATAGTCAGTACTACCTAAATACTTAAACTAGATTCTTATTTATCTATGTAGATTCCATGGCAGTTTCCATCACCTACCTCCCTTTGTACCATGGCTTGTGATATAGAGCGATTTATCCATTCTGAGGAAGCTCTGTGCACCCTATTTCAGCCATACGCGGCCCCATATACCCCAGCTTCCGGGACGGACATCTCTTTGGTTGCTTTGGCCTCACACCCAATATACCCCTACTGTATACCACTCTGCTTATGTAAGTACTTTGGATGGGCTCCTTTGCCACTCCATCTAAAATTTAGTCTCATATTAGATTTAATAATTTCTATATACATTTTTATAGATATTCGGGAGCATCCGCCCCTGATGAGTGTGTAAATACGAAACGCGTCGGGAAAATCCAGGATGCCGACATACACTACCACTAGCAATCAACTTTATCAACTATCCCCTTACCAATCGTGCTTCATGTACTCATATTATGTTATATTCAGTGTACCGCATTTTTGACTTGTGTTTATGTATGTGGAACTCATGGGAATTGCTCAATTCTTCTTATCACTGTCATGTGTTCTTAAGCTGACACTACCTTGCATCCTTGATGTACCATGTTATATATATGCACTGCCATATTGTCATTATTTTCCAAGTTGATACGATCATGTGCTGCCTATGTCCATGTTGTATATGTATATTATAAACATAAATATTTAAATCTGTGACGTGTCACTGGTGCAATACACCCCACGTGTAGAAATAAACCGTGGCGCTCCCTCCAAAACTAATCCCACCTCTTACAGTGAATTACCTAATCTAGTGAACACCTCTTTACAGGTGTATCCTAAAAAAATAATATAAATATAAAATAAAAATAAAACACCAAAAACAGAGTACAAGTGACTAAGTGCCAATACTGCTCTTATAATTTGTATACATCAATCCCTGTGTAGTGACAACACAAAAAAAAAGTGTAAACCATCAATGCTAATAACAATCCCTATGTATCACACAATCGCTATGTGACTATAACAAAAGCCTCATACGAGAGTGGAGGCATGAGGAGCTGGTGAGTGGCTTTTCACTGGGAGAGGGTTCACTGAACACGCAGGTGTGGTGGAAGGACTTGATAGAAGATAATTACACCCCTGGAATTAAAAAGGACTTGCTGTGGCACACTTGATGTCTTCTTGATCACGATCACAGACACTTTGTACATGTGTGTGAACTTTTCACAGAGTTTTTGTTATAGTCACATAGCGATTGTGTGATACATAGGGATTGTTATTAGCATTGATGGTTTACACTTTTTTTTGTGTTGTCACTACACAGGGATTGATGTATACAAATTATAAGAGCAGTATTGGCACTTAGTCACTTTATGTACTCTGTTTTTGGTGTTTTATTTTTATTTTTATTTTTTATTTATATTATTTTTTTAGGATACACCTGTAAAGAGGTGTTCACTAGATTAGGTAATTCACTGTAAGAGGTGGGATTAGTTTTGGAGGGAGCGCCACGGTTTATTTCTACACGTGGGGTGTATTGCACCAGTGACACGTCACAGATTTAAATATTTATGTTTATCTTATACACACTAAGTGGCAGCTAGAGTTAGGCTATACCAACCGGTGATAGTCAATATCTAGGTTGACTCTCCGAGGCGCAGTGGTGGGGAACTAAGTATAGGGTGGGGATTATACTTAGAAGAACCGTTCATTAGTGTATATGTATATTATGTGCTATCCCATGACCCATGCATGTACACCTACACATTTTCCATGTTAATAAACATGTGATTTTTTTATACGTATCTCCACCATGTCTTGAACCTCATTTAAAGTCCCAAACTTCCATATATATCACTTTTTAGGACAATACCATGCAAATTAGCCTTTAAAATGAGCATTATTGATTTCGAACGTTCGAGTCCCATAGACGTCAATGGGGCTCTAACGTCCGTGCAAATTTTCGGTCCGTTCGCAGGTTCTGGTGCGAACCAAACGGGGGGTGTTCGGTTCATCCACCACTTAGCATATAAGACTCCCGCTTATATGCTAAACTGTCTACATAGGTCAATAAATATGCAATTTCCAACCTGACTATCCCTGAGCCCCTGTAGTCAATTTTGGACCACCAACTCACCAAAAAAAAGTGGAATATCTCTCTTCTATAAAAACGACTTTCACTAAATCTTCACCTCTGTGCAAATGGGCAGAAGATCTCAACATCTCTGTCAGCGTGAGGGAAAAAAATTACCGAGCTTCTGTTTACATCACGTGATCAGCCGTCAGTAGCTGACAGCTGATGACGTTGTAAGGGGCCGGGATCGACCCCTTACTCTGATCTGTGATCAGCTGAGTCTCATAGACTCAGTGATCACAGAGCGCGGTGCGCACGAGCAGACAGCGCTTGTTTGGGAGGATGTTCATGGATGCCCTCCTGGCAATTAAGGCCCGCACTGTAGCCGTATTTCGGCTATAGCGCAGGTGGCAAGTAGTTAATTATATTCCAGTTTACAATTTGTATTGTTAGGGTAATGTGATCAGGCTCTACCTGATCTTGTGTGCTATATATTCTTTGTGAATTTTCAATAAAGGGAGTTCCAGTTTGCACTTAAGCTAGTGTCGTCTATTCCTTGGGTGCTCAGCTATAATACCTGGTTCCTGGGTCCAGACTGGAGGAAGCTTTATCTTGGCAGAAGCACCTAAGCTGGGTGCTGGACAGTTCCATTACAGTTAGGTTATAGGAAACTGCTCCAATGTCAGGTTGGTGATGGAAAACTGCCCCAATTTCAGGTTATGGGTTACAGAAAATCACCCCAATGCTACATTATGGGTTAGAGAATACCATCCCAGTGTCAGGTGATGGGCTACAGGAAACTATTCTAATGTCAGATTGTGGATTACAAAGAATGACCTCACTGTGATGTCACAGATAAAAGTTGTCATCCGCTGTTGTGACTTACCCACAGTCTTCTGTTGTGATCTGTAAAAGGTAAAAAGAAAGGAATTCAATACAGAGAATTCAGAAACCTTTAATCTCTTTGTCTTTCATTATTCTCTACATTTTCCCATCCATGGTGAGGGAACTGGTGAATCAATCTCCCTTTTTTTTTTTTTTTGAGTCTGTAGTGCTACACTGAGTTCCAGTTATGATAGTAAGGCCCTGGTTAGACATGTGCACTGCGAAAACATTTTTTTTTTGTTTATTGGATCATTCGTTATGATCGTCTTTCGTTATTTCGATAATTCATAACTTCGGATGCATTCGTATTCATTACGTTCCATTTGTTTAGATGCGCCATTCTTTATTTTGGATGATTCGTAACTTCAGATAAATTAGTTGACTAATGGCGCGTACACACGATCGGAAATGCCGCAAGCAAAAGACCGATGAGAGCTTTTGGTCGGAAAATGCGACCGTGTGTATGCTCCATCGGACTTTTGCTGGCAGCATTTCTGCCAGCAAAAGATTGAAAGCAGGTTCTCTATTTTTCCAACGGACAAAGTTCATGACGCAAATTCCGTACGTCTGTATGCAATTTCGACGTGCAAAAAAACCAACGCATGCTCGGATACAATTCGGAAGTATTGAACTTCATTTTCTCAGCTTGTCGTAGTGTTGTACGTCACTGCATTCTTGACAGTCGAAAGTTCAGAGAACTTTTGTGTGACGGTGTGTATGCAAGGCAAGCTTGAGCGGAATTCCGTCGGAAAAAACATCCAAGATTTTTTCCAACGAAAATTCCGCTCGTGTGTATGCGGCATTACAGTTAGCCAAATTTGAAAGGAAATTCCAATACCAATAGTTTATAACTATTATTATAGTTTTTATTATTATTTATTATTAATAAATAATAATAAAAACTATAATAATGGTTAATAATATACTTATAATAGAAAATACGAAAAACAAAATTATTCGAATATTAATTCCCTATTGTCCCACAACTGGGTGAATGCAGTGCTCTGTGCCCCGAGCCCACCTTTTTTTGAAGCCAATTAGAGCCTCAGGCTTTAATCATGTGCTTAAAGAAAAAAAAACCCCATTGAAATCCATGCGTCCGGCGCCCTGCATGTAGATTAGGGGCCGGGTGCATGGATTAGGGTAGCAGCGCCTCTGTACCCCTAATGGAGCGCCCGCCACTGGTTGTCACCATCAGGAAACCCTCCCTGAGCAATACCATGCAACAAGTACAGTGGAACCTTGGTTAACGAGCATTTTGAAAGACGAGCAACTTTTTTTTTTAAATTATGACTCAGTTTGCGAGTGTTGTCTCGCAAAACAAGCAGAATTTAAGCTAATGGGTTGTGCAGTACTGCATTTGGCCAGAGGTGCGGGGGCGCCGGTTCGGAGCCATTCAGAGCCGTTCGGAAATTCTCAGAATCACTTGGAAATACTCCGAGTATTTCCCAAAGTATATCCCCGAGTATTTCCGAGGCTCTCCGGCGCCCTCCCCCATCTCTGGCCACATGCGGTATTGCATGCAATAGAAGTCAATCCGGAACAAAATATCTTTGTTTCCATTGACTTCTATGGGGAAAGTCACTTTGATATAGGAGTGCTTTCGATTACAAGTATTCTCCTGGAACGGATTATGCTCATAATCAAAGGTTCCACTGTATTGCAATTTAAAAGGAATATCAATTGTTAAGCCACACAGAGCATAAAGAAAACTCAATGTCATCCAGTTAGGGTTTACATCGACTTTAATATTCTGTGTGGATTTCCTTGTATGTGGGGCCTGTATCTGACCACAAAACAGGTTCATTCTGGTAGGTTTAATAAATGACACACACATGTGGCCGTAGCTTGTCTGTGTGTGTGTGGTGGGGACATTAGAGTGTACATTTTTCTGAAAACAACATTCCATAGATGAATTGGTTACCTTTGATGATGCCTCTGAGCTGTTGATGGCTTTTCCCAGTTTCGGATACTTTTGCCATTCTCTTATCATCATTTCCAAAAAGGAGAAGATCCTGGGCCAATTTACCGATACTGGGCTGATCTTTCAGGATCGCATTCTTCTGCACTTCACTGGTGTCCTCCAAATCATCAATCACCACAACCACATTCTTTCTTCCTGTAGGAAGATGAATTCCTTATTGAACATTCATTTAGTATTACGGTATACCATTTCACAGACCTGTACAGAAGATGTTTGTTCTCTATGTACTATATACTCTACTGTATGTCACTCCCCAACTCAATAATGTCTGGGTAACTGTGCCACACTGTTCTTAGCTCAATTAAAGACGGAAATGTGTTTTGCTAAACATACAAATGACCTAATGCAGATCTAATTGTAGAGCATCCCCGTAGAAGCCGCTGGTGAATTTGGTCCTCTTTCCCTACTTAGAGCACCCACAGCCAGGCACACAGCATTTTCTTCTACTGGCTCCAAAGAACAGTCTAGGGTCTTTCTTTTGGGGTTTTTATTGGGATAATAAACTTGGATAGGGAGAGGGAGCATGATAAACCTCAATAAATTGTAGAACTGAATAACTTGGGGACTCCTCAACTTTCTAGCTGCACAATACAAAATTCAATGTCCCGCAGGATATCTATGCTGTCGATGACCTGTACTCATTCCAGAGTTAAAAGCTACACACTTTTCCTCCAGCACTGGGGTCATTTACGCACTTAGCCACAGGATCATCCTCCTGCCAATATCCATCAGGATCTTCCAAGTGAGGGAGATGTTGACTCACACCACCATAGGACAGCTGGACTCCTTTCCACCAATTTCCTCCTGGCCTCTCTTCAGTGAGCTTCTCCACAACCAACTTGATCCTTGGACTCAAGTTTGTGAATAGGCCCCCCAAGCTAAGACTAGCTGGGTCTTCTGCGGCTTTCCAATAGCTTCTTGTAGAATTCTGCCCCATGGGTTGAACCCACATGCACAGATGTCTCTTCCAGCAGGACTGGACCCAGGATCTCTGCATCCTGCTGCTCAGGCCTAAGACTACGTATGGGTTCTCTTGCCACCAACAGTACACCCCCTCCCATCCCCCAGGGATTGAGTGGAGTACCACAAATATTCACTACAATTTCAGAATTCTCTTGAAGAAAGGGGGAAGCAACAGAGAAGTAGCCTGTGAGGCACTCAGCAGCCCCAATTAATCAACCCAATTTACATAGCAGCCTACTCTACACTAGGAGGGTGCTACATCATGAATATGTATGGTGGAGAAGGAAATTTAGGTGGCTCTGGTCAAGTAATGGCTTTGGGCTTCCCTGTGGTTACCACATTACAGAAGGAAGTTTTGACTAGTTTAAATCTCAGTACAGCAATCACCACAAAAAGTTTAAAGAAAGTTTAGTTCTCTCACCCAAGATCTCTGATAAAGCTTGGAGCTCTTCATCGTACAGAGAATCTGTTACATCAGTGACATTAATTCTTCCTCTGTTCTTGGTGTGGTAGAGAATAGCAAATGTACATTGGTGTATTTCCTTTGTGAGATTCAAGGATTTATTTGATATGCAGAAAAAGTTGACATCTCTCACCAGGGATGAGTCCAGAAGGAAATCAATCAACCATTTATAGCAGCTGGCATGCTCTCTGGAGAAGATCCCTACCGATGCCTTCTTCTGACACATCTCCCGTCCAACCCAAGGAGACCTCAGAAGTCCTGGACCTCAGCATCGACAGATAATAAAGACAGTTCTCAACACTTTCTGTAAAGAGAATAGAAAATACCAATGTACTTTCCTGCTTCTGATATTAGCTGTATGTTCCTCCATCATATAATATTTATGGTGCTTCCTACGATGGCCACAAAGAGGACAAAGTTATCTATAAAGAGTTTAAATTCCACTGGTGGATTTTTGAAGTATGGGAAGTATGGGGTTTAAAAAAAAATTATACTCACCTAGAGGATGCTGCATCTGTCGAGTGAAAGAAAGGGGCGGAAGGTGCGTGATCTAACGCTTGAATCAAGATGATACAATTTATTCTTATACAAAGTAGATAAATACAAAAAAGTTACTACATGTTCATAAAAACTAGGTTACAAAATATGCATTAAAACTTAGACATGCCCATGCAAGGGCAAGTGCTGAAGGGTAGGCTGACGCATTTGGAAGGGTTCCCTCTTCATCAGAGCCTTGGAAAACAAGATAAAGTCTGTACAATGTGGTAGACTAACATAAAGAGGAGTGGCTGATTGGGAGGTGTATCACATGGTAAGTGATGGAGTCTCCTTTACTCTAGAACTGTCCACATCACAGTGCTCTAGAGCGCCATCACTTTGATTGGACCTGGGTACTGTGCCCGTCACCAGACTATATATACTGAGCTCCAGGGTGAGTTATATCTGCTATGGAGTTCCATTGGCTGGTTGCTGGTGTGTCATCTGCATCTGTCCCGTGCCCGCTCTAAGACCAAGAACTGAGTGATCAAAGACCACTGGTTGCTCAGCTCTCGGTCTTCAGGCTGCTCTGTGTAATTGGTATTGCACAGAGCGACCCCGATCCTCCTCTTCTCGGGTCCCCCACTAGTGACATTGGCTCCTGCTCTTCTTCGTGTGTCCCCATAGCAAGCCGATTGCTAGAGAGGCACATGGTGCTTGCTCGCTCCTGAGCTCTGTGTCTATGGAGCCTAGCCCCGCCCCCTACTTTCTCCTGCATTTGATGATGTAGGGAGGAGGAGAGGGGAGAAGAATCAGCCATGTACAGCAGGGGCAGTGAAAGGGGGAGGACACAGAAGGGATTCCCTTCCTGGGAAATTATTCAGTAATCAAATCAAACTATTTCTTGGTAGAAGAAATACTGCAACCAGCATATAATATTAACCATATATATAGATGCACACCAGTATGGGAATAATGCAAATAATCTTTATATAAGAAAGGATTATTAATAGTACATACATTTTTTTTTTTACCTTATTGCAGGGAATGCATTAAGGTAAAAAAACATTTTTAGCTCTAGTGTCATTTAAAGTTGGTTTGTGATTTCTCACTGTCTCCAGTAGATGTCATTTTTTTTTTTTTTTTGTTATTTTGTATAGTTAACCACTTCAGCCCCGGAAGATTTGGCTGCTGAATGACCGGCCATTTTTTTGCGATTCGGCACTGCGTCGCTTTAACTGACAATTGCGCGGTCGTGCGATGTTGCACCCAAACAAAATTGACATCCTTTTTTTCCCACAAATAGAGCTTTCTTTTGGTGGTATTTGATCGCCTCTGCGGTTTTTATTTTTTGCGCTATAAACAAAAAAAAGTGCGACAATTTTGAAAAAAACACAATATTTTGTACTTTTTGCTATACTAAATATCCCCATTTTTTATTTTTAAAACAGCGGTGTGCGGGGACCGCTGCAACAGCTTTGATCTAAGGTAAGCACACCAGCTCATTATGCCTTTGTCTTACAGGATTTGTTTTCTTATTTTTTTTTTATTTTTTTTATTTTAGGGTTTATAGAACCATTTTAAAAAGTAATTTTCAAGCTTTTAAAATCTGCAGCTTTCATTACAATAATTTAAATAAACTAACAAAAAACCTGTGCTTGGTGTCTAACAGAAAATGAGTCTGCAGCTCCCACCATATCCAAATACAAGATAAATACAAACACAAAAAACATAAAATGGTGCGCTGTCCCTTTAAATCTTCAGAGTGCTACACCTACCACAATTCTCACTCAACCGGCTCAAACATGTGCAGAAACAACGAGCTATTGTGCCAATAATTTTAATTAAAAAAAAAAAAAAAAATTATAACTTTCTAAGCGGTAATGTTAGTGCTTTATTCACCACTACATGTAAACTAAAAAAAAAAAAAAAAAAAAAACACTCATAAATTTCATAAATCACCTAAAGAGCTGTAGTGCATAAAATAAGGTGCAAATATTCCACACTTATACTGATCTCCAAAAATAGTGCAAACGTATATAAAAGTCCATAAACAATAAAGGTTTAACCACTTCAGCTCCGAAAGGTTTTACCCCCTTCCTGACCAGGCCATTTTTTTGCGATTCAGCACTGCGTCACTTTAACTGACAATTGCGCGGTCGTGCGACGCTGTACCTAAACAAAATTGACGTCCTTTTTTTTTCCCACAAATAGAGCTTTCTTTTGTTGGTATTTGATCGCCTCTGCGGTTTTTATTTTCTGCGCTATAAACAAAAAAGGAGCGCCAATTTTGAAAAAAACACCATATTTTGTAGTTTTTGCTATAATAAATATCCCCATTAAAAAAAAAAAAAAAAAGCACATTTTTTTTCTCATTTTAGGCTGATACGTATTCTTCTACATATTTTTGGTAATAAAAATTGCAATAAGCAGTTATTGATTGGTTTGCGCAAAAGTTACAGCATCTACAAAATAGGGGATAGTTTTATGGCGTTTTTATTATTTTTCTTTTTTACTAGTGATGGCGGCGATCTGCGATTTTTATCGGGACTGTGACATTATGGCGGACACATCGGACACTTTTGACACATTTTTGGGACCATTGGCATCAATACAGCGATCAGTGCTATAAAAATGTTTTGATTACTGTAAAAATGTCACTGGCAGTGAAGGGGTTAACACTAGGGGGGCGATCAAGGGGTTAACTGTGTTCCCTCTCTGTGTGTTTCTAACTGTAGGGGGAGGGGACTGACCTAGAGGACGTGACAGATCGTGGTTCCTAGCTATTAGGGACTCACAATCTGTCTCTCCTCTCAGAACAGAACAGGGATGTGTGTGTGTGTTTACACACACACATCCCTGTTCTGCCTCCGGCCACGAGCATTGGCACCCCCGCAGTGCAGCGGAGCATGCACGCACCTCCAGCAACACATGCACGCCTGCTATCAGATCCCGCGAGCCCATGTATAGCTACGACGGCTTGCGGGATTGCGCAGACCGGCCGCAGTATAATGACGGCGGCTATTTGGCAAGTGGTTAACCTCCTCCTGCCTGCGCTATAGCCAAATGCCAGCTTTACTGCAGGCCTTAGTTGCCTGGAGGGTGTCAATAGACGTCCTCCCGTGCATGAGCTGCCTGCGTGCCCCCTGTGGGGTACGTGCCGTGCTCTGTGACACTCGAATGATCACAGATCGGAGAAAGGGGCCGATCCCGACCCCTTACCACGTGATCAGCTGTCAGCCAATGACGCGGTGGCACTTATGGGCACTGATGAGGCGGCACTGATTAGGTGGCACTGATGAGGAGAAACTAATATGCCACACTGATGAGCACTGATATGCAGCACTGATGAGCACTGATAGGCGGCACTGATGAATACTGATGGGTGGCACTCATAGGCAGCACTGACTGGCATCACTAATGGGCACTGGTTGGTGTCACTATTGGGCACTGCTGGTGTTGTACTGTAATCAGAGCTCTGATGATTAGTGCCCTGATTACTTGCACAGGTCTCCCCTGTGAGGAGATGCCGCTGATCAATTCTCCTCTCCTCACACTCTGTCAATGTGAGCCAAGGAGAGTGGACAAAGGGCACTTCCTTGTTTACATGTGACACAGCCGATCACATGGGTAAAAGGCTGCATCATCATCTCTCTACCGAGATCGGGGTCCCGTTGTGTCTGAGGAACACGACGCAACCGGGATCAATGCCCTGGGCGAGCGAGAGCGGCAGTTCTGGGGCGCCGTCATGTGACGGCGCCCCAGAACCAGAGTGCAGAAATGAGATGCCGTCACTTTAACCACTTCCCGACCATCGTATAGTAAAATGACGGTACACTGCTGACAGTGGAAGGTGTGCCTATCCCTACGCGTGGCATCCCCTGATGAAGCCATGTGAGCCGTGACGCCACGCGTAGGGATAGGCACACCATCCACTGTCAGCAATGTGCGATAGTGGATACACTGCATAATCCCGTTTTTTTTCTGTGTGAGTACCGATTCTTTTATTAATAATAAAGCTTTGTGGATAAAATTACTACACTATACGGCATCCTTGTTTCCCTTCGGTTACTATATATGTGGATGATCTGAGGCTAAGTGAGAGACAGCGCTGTGCGCAGGAGCCACCCCCACAGGAGACACCAGCGGTGCCTGATTTATTATATGCTGTAACCTCAGGATAATGAGGTAAGGGGCCATTACCTTACAGTGTAGGAGCATCTGCATGGAAAGCACCTGTATACACTTCACATCTCTTCCTCAGCTTATTATTATGTGATACAATCCAGTCTGTATCTCCTCACCGTTTGGCATGTTTTAAAGCATCTGAAGCTGCTTGAGATTGCACAGATCACTGTTTGGATTTTTTGAACACTTTATTGTTGCACAAGTCACTTTCTTTGAGAAGCCTTCAAACCTGTGTTTTTGCACTTTATGTTGGCATTGAATACTACAATATATCCTATATGGATCCCTATGGACATTCATTATAACATTGCACGTTCACTTCGAATTAATTTTTGTTCCTATCATCATTGTATTTTCATCCTTTTTTATTTTATGGCACGTTTGAAACAATATTAGAGGTGTTTAGATTGCACAAGTCACTTTCTTTAATTGTAATACAGTTGGTGCTGTCATATAAGTCACTGTTTGATGTATTTGAATATTTTGATGTAATGTTTTTAAGTACCCACTGTAGGTATAAGATATCTTTTTGCAGCAACTGTAGATCTCCACGGACACTCAGCGTAACTTTGTATACACCATTTTTCTTGTTTGCTTTATGCGTTGGAGACCTCTTTTGATTCCACTAATTTTTGGGTTATTATTTATATACTTATGATTTTAGAGTGATTAGACACTTCTGTTTATTCTCACATATTCACGTTCAATCCCACACAGCACGCTAGGCCCTACAGCCACCGTGTGATCAGTAGGCTCCTTTTTCCACTGACATGAGTGTTTATACCTAAGCCACTGATTACCATTATTTACCCATACTTAGTAAGTGTGGAGAGCATTAGGATTAGCGCAGCACCACCCCTACCTATTTCATCTCTCTTTGTGGGGTCAGGCTGGACCCTATTCGGTGCAAGCTGCTTTTCCGTTACTAACATCACAGTTTTGTACATGGTAGCGCAGGAATAATATCATTTATTAACCTACTCCCACTATGTTTGGACACAGCTGGAGCCAATCAGCGTGTCTGGTGGCCGTGATGACTGCCGGGACCCGCCGATCGTTCATAGGAGAAGCAGACCGTTGAACAAGGCAGACCGTTGTTCGGTGAGGGAGGAAGATGGAGATCTTGTGTTTCTGCTAAGCGGGAACACGGATCTCTGTTTTCCTCCAGTCACAGCACCTCCCCCCTACAGTTAGAAAGCACCCCTTGAAGAGCACATTTAACCCTTTGATTGCCCCTGGTGTTAATCCCTTCCCTACCAGTGTCATTTATACAGTGACAGTGCATTTTTTTTTTTAGCACTGATCACTGTATTGGTGTAGCTGGTCCCCAAAAAGTGTCACTTAGTGTCCGATCTGTCCGCCGCAATGTCGCAGTCCCGCTAAAAATCGCTGATCACCGCCATTACCAGAAAAAACAATGACAAAAATAATAAATTTATCCCATAGTTTGTAGATATAAGTTTTGCGCAAACCAATCAGTATACGCTTATTGGGATTTTTTTTTACCAAAAGATATGTAGTAGAATGCACATTGAGCTAAATTGATGAAGAAACGTTTTACATTTTTTTTATTGGATGCATTTTATAGCAGAAAGTAAAAAAAAAAAAAAAAAAATATATATATATATATATATATATATATATATATATATATATATATATATTTTTTTTTTTTTTTTTTTCAGAAATGTCGCTCTTTTTTTGTTTATAGTGCAAAAAATAAAAACCGCAGAGGTGATCAAATATCATCAAAATAAATCTGTAGTTGTGTGAAAAAAAGGACGTCAATTTTGCTTGGGTACAGCGTCGCACGTCCGCCCAATTGTCAATTAAAGTGACGCAGTGCCGAATCGCAAAAAAATGGCCCAGGCAGGAAGGGGATAAAACCTTCCGGAGCTGAAGTGGTTAAACTTTTATCGTTTATGGACTTTTATATACGTTTGCACTATTTTTGGAGATCAGTATAAGTGTGGAATGTTTTCACCTTATTTTATGCACTACAGCACTTTAGGTGATTTATGAAATTTATGAGTGTTTTTTTTTTTTTTTTAGTTTACATGTAGTGGTGAATAAAGCACTAACATTACTGCTTACCACATAGAAAGTTATGATTTTTTTAAAAAATGATGATATATTGGCACAATAGCTCGTTGTTTCTGCACATGTTTGAGCCGGTTGAGTGAGAATTGTGGTAGGTGTAGCACTCTGAAGATTTAAAGGGACAGCGCACCATTTTATGTTTTTTGTATTTGTATTTATCTTGTATTCGGATATGGTGGGAGCTGCAGACTCATTTTCTGTTAGACGCCGAGCGCAGTTTATTTAAATTATTGTAATGAAAGCTGTAGATTTTAAAAGCTTGAAAATTACTTTTTAACCACTTGTCGGCCGCCGCATGTACATATACATCGGCACAATGGCACGGACAGGCAAATGGGTGTACAGGTACGTCCCCTTAAATTTTACGGCATGTGGTCGCGTGCGCGCCGACGGTGGCGTGCGCACAACCCTTCTGCGAGCTCCGAGAGTGTGATCACGGGTCCCGGGGACTTGATGTCTGCGGGGATACCCGCGATCGTCTCACGGAGAGGAAGAACGGGGAAATGCTGATATAAACAAGCATTTCCCCCTTCTGCCTAGTGACAGGACACTGATCTCAGATCCCTGTAATCAGGAGCGGTGATCAGTGACGTGTCACACACAGCCCCTCCTCCCCCACAGTTAGAATCACTCCCTAGGACACACTTAACCCCTGCAGCGCCCCCTCCTGGTTAACCTCTTCACTGCCAGTCACATTTACACAGTAATCAATGCATTTTTAATCGCACTGATCACTGCAGGAATGTGAATGGTCCCAAAATAGCGCCAAATGTGTCCAAATGATCAGCGATAAAAATCGCAGATTGCCGCCATTACTAGTAAAAATAATTATTAATAAAAATGCCATAAATCTATCCCCTATTTTGTAGGCGCTATATCTTTTGCGCAAACCAATCAATAAAGGCTTATTGCGATTTTTTTTACCAAAAATATGTAGAAGAATACGTATTGGCCTAAACTGAGGAAATAAAAAAAAAATTATATATTTTTGGGGGGATATTTATTATAGCAAAAAGTAAAAAATAATGCTTTTTTTTTTCAAAATTGTTGCTATTTTTTTGTTTATAGCGCAAAAAATAAAACCGCAGAGGTGATCAAATACCACCAAAAGAAAGCTCTATTTGTGGGGAAAAAAAGAAGCCAATTTTGTTTGGGAGCCACGTCGCACGACTGCGCAATAGTCAGTTAAAGCCACGCAGTGCCGAATCGCAAAAAGTGCTCTTTGGCCAGCCAAATGGTCCGGGGCTGAAGTGGTTAAAATGGTTCTACAAACCCAAAAAAAAACTAAGAAAACAAATCCTGTAAGACAAAAGGCATAATGAGCTAGTGTGCATCGCATACTAGCTCATTTTGAAATACCTTAGATCAAAGCTGTTGCAGCGGCCCCCCGCACAGCGCTGTGACCGGCGACATGTTTCCCGCAGTTATTTCCAGGTTCGCGGGATCGGAGGCTTATGGCCGGAGCCACGATGATGTCACTTCACAAGCATGCACGCGGGAGCCGCTGGTCACGGCACAGCTGCTAAAGAAACAGCACAAGCGGAACGGTTCTTTAGTGTGCATGTGCCAATGACGTTGGTGCAAGGGTATATGGTAAAATATCTCCTAAACTGTGCAGGTTTAGGAGACATTTACAGTACCTACAGGCAAGCCTGCGGGTACAAGTGGTGTACCGGGGTTTACAACCACTTTAATAATATACAGCATCTTGAGAGCGTAGTGATTGGGTTTACATCTACTTTAAGGTTGCAAATGATTATACAAGCACATGCATCTCTGCAGTGGTGGCCCATCGATACGGAGCGCCCCCCCCCCCCCCGCAATCCATGACACCGGTCCCTAATCTCGGTTTTGGGCGCATTAAATTTTTTTTTTTTTTTTTGAAGCACATGATTAGAGCCTGAGGCTCCAATTGGCTTGAAAAAAGGGTGGGCTTGGGGTGCAGAGAACTGCGCCGTGAGCCCACCCAGTTGTGTGACAATAGCAAATTAATATACACAATTGTCTTCCTGATTCTCCTCCTGGCCAATCAGGATGCGGGTCCTGAGACCTGATTGGTTAGGGAGTCTTAGGACCCATTTCCTGTTCAGCCAGGAAGAGACGCAACGGCCCCCGGAGTGATGAACGGCAGCCCTGCCTCGGACCCTTGCCACCTGCCTCCTAAGGTAAGGAGGCCACTGATCGTCCGCCACCTTCCAGTCCGTCTCCCGAATGCGGGATTGTGCCTTCCCGTCCATCTCCCGTGGGGGGGTCGTGCCTTCCTGTCCGTCTCCCGGGGGGCGCTCCTTCCTGTCCATCTCCTGGGGGGGGTCGTGCCTTCCCGGCCATCTCCCGGGGGAGTGCGCCTTCCTGTCCGTCTCCCGGGGGGGTCGCGCCTTCCTTTTCATCTCTCGGGGAACGCGCCTTCCTGTCCTTCTCCAGCGGAGGTCGGGCCTTCCCGTCCGTCTCCTGGGGGGGCGCGCCTTCCTGTCCATCTCCTGGGGAGGTTGTGCCTTCCCGTCCATCTCCCGGGGGGTGCGCCTTCCTGTCCATCTCCTAGGGGGGGTGGTTGCGCCTTCCTGTCTGCCTCTCGGGGGGGTCGTGCCTTCCTTTTCATCTCTCGGGGAGCGCGCCTTCCTGTCCTTCTCCCACGGGGGGTCGGGCCTTCCCATCCGTCTCCCTTGGGGGGTCGCGCATTCCTGTCTGTCTCCCGGAGGGGGTCGCGCCTTCCCGTCTGTCTCCCGGAGGGGGTCGTGCCTTTCCGTCCGTCTCCCAAGGGGGGGGTCGCGTCTTCCCGTCCATCTCCCAAGGGGAAGGGTGCGTCTTGCTGTCCGTCTCCTGTGGGGGGGGGGGTCGCACCTTCCCATCTGTCTCCCGAGGGGGGCACCTTCCCGTCCCTCTCCCAAGGGGGGGGGGCGCGTCTTCCTGCCCGTCTCCTGTGGGGGGGGTCGTGCCTTCCCATACGTCTCCTGTGGGGGGTGGCATTGATTTGCCACCCCCTTTCTCCCAAAATATTGAGCACCAGCTGCCTCTGTCCCTATTTGCAAATGGTACACATTGCAAAGTCCCCTATTGTCATAATGAAGCCCACCCAGAGAAATGCCATGAAGCCATCGCCAATGTACATGAAGATGGGGAGTGTCTACATGTATTTTTTGATGATACACAGAGCAAATGAAATGCCCTTCGGATATGGTTTAAATCTACGTTAAAGGGCACCCTTACCCTTACTAGCAACCCCCCTCCTCTAACAGAATTGTACTTTTTTTCTGGGGGGGGGGGTAGAAATACTGTTTTGGGGGTCTAGGCCCAATTGTTTAAATCCCAGGTAGCTCCGAGTACTCTACGGCACATGACTCGGAAATGACAGCTGCCACCCCTGGTAACGTCAGAGGAAGATGGCGGCATAAGACCGGTGTGCTGCGGCGAAGAGGCAGATCCCTATGGTGTCTGGATCTCCAGGATTGTGAGTGTGCTTTTAGGGAATAACCCAGCTATACGGGTAAGAGGGGAGGGGGATGGTAGGTTCTTGTTTTATAGAAAGTGTAGTCTTATGCCGCGTACACATGACCAGTTTTGCCGTCGGAATAAACTCTGAAGGTTTCGAAGACGGAATTCCAGTCAAGCGGTCTTGCATACACACGGCCACACCAAAGTCTGACGGTGACATACAACACGTACGTCAGGACTAGAAAAAGGATATTCAATAGCCAGTAGCAAAAAGCTTCCGTCTCGTACTTGCTTCAGAGCGTCGTTTTTGGTCTGTCGGAACAGCATACAGACCAGCGGTTTTCTCGATAGGAATTGGTTCCGTCGGAAATATTTAGAACATGTTCCATTTCTAGGTCCGTCAGAATTTTCGAAAAAAAAGTCAGATGAGGCCTACACACGATCGGAATAGAAAAGCTTCCGTCTCACTTTTTCTGTCGGACATTCCGCTTGTGTGTACGCGGCATTACTGTTGGTTTGCCTTCCCCTCTACATATTCCAGCTATTATCTCATCAGAATAAGAATACGCTGCTTCTCTGCTTCTCTGATCTGGGCTCTCCAGTCTTCTGGATCTTCATCAACAATGACATGAATATCATCAGTTTGTACCTACAATCCATTATGAGATCCCGACCACAATACCCTCCCGCTTCAGCTTACCTGTGTGCACCTCTCCGAATCCCCCCGATAAGGTTCATAAAGGTCTTTTTTTCTTCTCTAGATTTTCTTCTGACCTGCAAAAATAGCAACCCTGACTTGTGAAGTGATAAGTGGAAAAACCGGTCCCCAGCCTGAGATCTTCTGTAGCTGCTGTAGGGCACAACCCATATTTTCTCTCTTCAGTCCTCCAACATTTTCTCAGAAAAACAAAACTATTTCTAGATTAGATCTACTGGATTACATGATATTGTCCAAAAGGATGCAGATCACTTTATACCCAACTGTGACAAGCGTGCAATATAGAAATACAGACATGCTTGTGATCAATTGATATATTTTAACCACTTCAGTACTGGGCAATCACCCCCCCCCCCTTCCTGCCCACGACAATTTTCAGCTTTCACTCTTTAAAATGACAATTGCGCGGTCGTGCTACACTGTACCCAAACTGAATTTTTATAATTTTGTTCCCACAAACACAACTTTCTTTTGGTGGTATTTGATCACCTCTGCAGGTTTTTTTTGTTTTTTGCTAAACAAATAAAAAAAGACTGATTTAAAAAAAAAAAAAAAAAGTTTTTCTTTGTTTCTGTTATCAAATTTTCTAAATAAGTAAGTTTTCTCCTTCACTGACCGTTGCTGATGAGGTTACACTGACGGGCACTGATAAGGCGGCACCGATGTGGTGGCACCAATGAGGTGGCACAGATGGGCACTGATAGGCAACACTGATAGGCACTAAAAGGCTGTACTGATGGACACTGATAGGTGGCACTGGCAGGCATTGCTGATGGGCACTGATTAGGCGGCACCAATGAGGTGGCATCAATGAGGTGGCACTGATGGGCACTGATAGGCAGCACCGAAGGGCACTGATGGGCAGCGCTGATGGGCATTGATAGGCGGCACAGATGGGCACTCATAGGTGGCAAAGATGGGCACTGATAGGCAACACTGATGGGCACTAAAAGGCTGCACTGATGGGTGGCACTGATGGGCACTGATAGGTGGCACTGATGGACACTAAACGGTGGTACTAATGGACACTGACAGATGTCACCAGCAGGCATTGCTGATGGGCACTGATTGAAATCTGTCTGGGCACTGACTGACATCTGTCTGGGCACTGACTGACATCTGTCTGGGCACTGATTGGCATCTGTCTGGGCACTGACTGGCATCCCTGGTGGTCCAGTGTAGGCATCTGCATGGGGGGGGGGGCTGCACTGATAATCAATCAGCGCAGACCCCCATGTCAGGAGAGCCACTGATCGGCTCTTCTCTAGTCGCGTCTGTCAGACACGAGTGAGGAAAAGCTGATACACGGCTTTTTCTGTTTACATCGTGATCAGCTGTGATTGGACACGGCTGATCACGATTGGATCACAGCTGATCCGTCAGAGGCTCTTTTCTGAGATCGGTGTTGCGGTGTGTCAGACTGACATGCCACACCACCGATCTCTGTGCTGCGCACCCCCCCCCCCCCGGCTGGTATCCTGAAAGACATCATATGACATCCACTCAGGGTAACGGAACCACCGCCCCGGCCGTCATTCTGCTATAGGCCGGGCGGGAAGTGGTTAATGTGGCTATTAACCCAGGTGATAAACTTTCATATATGCTCTAACATGTTCATTTTATTCCAAATATAATTTCCAAAAACTTTAAAATGTGCCACTCACATTGAAAGGATTCCTGGTGATCCTGCCATGAATGCCCTTCTCTCTGTATTTTCGGTATAATCATTTCAATAGTGCTAAATGACCAAATAATATAATATTTCTTAATAAAACCAGAACTATGCTAAAAACCAATAATTCTATATACAGTGCCTTGAAAACGTATTCATACCCCTTGAAGTTTTCCACATTTTGTCATTTTGTCACATAATTGTGAAGTGGAAGGAAAATTATAAATGTTTTTCAACATTTTTTTACAAATAAATATCTAAAAGGTGTGGCAGGGGGCATTTGTATTAAGCCCCCTTTACTCTGATACCCCTAACTAAAATCTAGTGGAACCAATTGCCTTCAGAAGTCACCTATTTTGTAAGAAAGGTCCACCTGAGAGTAATTTAATCTCAGTATAAATATAGCTGTTCTGTGAAGCCCTCAGAGGTTTGTTAGAGAACCTTAGTGAACAAACAGCATCATGAAGGCCAAGGAACACATCAGACAGGTCAGGGATAAAGTTGTGGAGAAGTTTAAAGCAGGGTTAGATTATAAAAAAATCTCCCAAGCTTTGAACATCTCACGGAGCTCTGTTCAATCCATCATCGGAAAATGAAAAGAGTATGGCACAACTGCAAACCTACCAAGACATGGCCGTCCACCTAAACTGACCGGCCGGGCAAGGAGAGCATTCATCAGAGAAGAGCCAAGAGGTCCATGGTAACTCTGGAGGAGCTGCAGAGATCCACAGCTCAGGTGGGAGAATCTGTCCACAGGACAACTATTAGGCCCCTTTCACATGTGCGGATCCCGGGAGGATCCATTTTTGGACATCTGCTTGCTCAGCATGGATCACTCTGTTGATCTCCGCTGATCCGGTGGATGACTAGTCCGTCTCTGCACACTGTGCAGAAATGGACTGGTCAGATCTCCACTTTCCTCTATGGGGAGGATCGGATGGAAACAGACCGTCTGTCCGTTTTCATCCGATCCGCAGACGGATGAAAAAAATAGAGTTTTCCTCCGTCATCAGAAACAGAGCATAGTGGAGACTGATGTCATGTTCATCCGCTGACATCCGCTATCCCATAGGGATACACGTATGTCCGTTTTTCATCCGAAAACGGATAGATGAAAAACGGACATACGGTCCGCCCGTGCAAAAGGGGCCTTAGTTGTGCTCTCCACAAATCTGGTCTTTATGGAAGAGTGACAAGAAGAAAGCCATTGGTGAAAAAAAGCCATAAGAAGTCCTGTTTGTAGTTTGTGAGAAGCCATGTGGAGGACACAGCAAACATGTGGAAGAAGGTGCTCCGGTCAGATGAGACTGACATGTAACTTTTTTGCCTAAAAACAAAAAGCTATGTGTGGGGGAAAAACTAACACTGCACATCACCCTGAACACACCATTCCCACCGTGAAACATGGTGGTGGCAGCATTATGTTGTGGGGATGCTTTTCTTCAGCAGGGACAGGGAAACTGGTAAGAGTTGATGGGAAGATAGATGGAGACAAAGACAGGGAAATTTTAGAAGAAAACCTGTAATGCCCCATACACACGGTCGAACTTTGTTCGGACATTCCGACAACAAAATCCATGGATTTTTTCCGACGGATGTTGGCTCAAACTTGTTTTGCCTACACACAGTCGCACAAAGTTGTCGGAATTTCCGATCGCCAACAACGCGGTGACGTACACCACGTACGACGAGACTAGAAAAGGCCGGTTCAGAACCAAGCGCGGCACCCTTTGGGCTCCTTTTGCTAATCTCGTGTTAGTAAAAGTTTGGTGAGAGACGATTCGCGCTTTTTCAGACTCGTGGCTTTCAGATCATTTTCTGCCGTTCAGTTTGTGCTTGTGGGTTTGTATCTGCTCTTCAGTGCGTGCAGTCAGTTCGTATCAGAGTTTTCTGTGTGATCTTGCCCGCTCGTTGCTGTTTTTCAGGTCGCTCTTCACAGGCCTTGCTGTTCTTCAGTGCGTTCTGTTACTTCGTTCTAAGCAGCCGACCGTTTTCTAGCCATGTTTCGTATGCGTACTCCTCGTAGAGTTCGTGCTGTGTGGGGGCTTGGTGTTGGGGTCCTGACCTTGACACAAGTCCAGTCCATGAACAGGGTGGGGAGGAGTTCATGGACCAAGAATTGGTTGCTTCAGCGTGACCAGTTCTGTCATATGCCTTTGCTCCGTGAGATCCGTGAGAATAATCCTGATGATTTCAGGAACTTTCTCCGAATGACGGACCCCGTGTTTCACCGTTTGTTGGCTTCGCTGACCCCCTATATCAGCAGGCAGGATACCTGCATGAGGCAAGCCATCACTCCGGAGCAGAGGTTGGTCGCTACCTTGCGGTATTTGGCCACAGGGAGAAGCCTGCAGGACTTGAAGTTCTCGACAGGCATCTCTTCCCAGGCTCTTCTTTGTGGACATTTACTGCTTGTGTTTGTTTGAGCTGACCCTGACAGAAATGTGTGGAGTGCAGAAAATGTCGTGATTGTGTAACCTTATACAAAGCACTGTTGGCTGTTATTTACTAAATGCAAAGACACTTTTCACTACAAGTGCACTTGCAACTGCACTGAAACTGCACTTGTAGTGCAAAGTGGATTTTCCCTTAGGAAATTACCCCCATTTTCTCATAAAACAACAATTACATCACCCCAAAAGTGTTGTAGCGTTGAGACAATAATCCACACATTCTTGATGAACAATCTTTTTAATACCTGCACAATCACATGTGCATTTACCAAAGGTTTTTCTGACAAACCAACATGTTTGTTGTATAACAATTTTTGTGGTGTCATTATCCAAAATCAAAATGTGCATTTTATCGAAAACAGGCCTGTGTAAAACCCACAAGAAAGACACAAATCTTGATCTTACAAAGTTCACATTTGGTAGAACTTGAAGGCAATATCAGACATGAGTATTTAGGAACTGTGTTTGATATACAGTAGCGTTCAGATGGGGGGAAATCACTACTGGAAAAGCCAAATTTGGAAGATGCACACCAATTTACGAATGTCAACATGTGCTATCTGCCATCACGGGGGATCAAGGGACGTGTTTTGGGGGAGAAAGCCCTTCCTCACCGCTACTTTATTATTGAGGAAGGGGTTGCACCCCAAAACGCGTCCATTGATCTCCCGTGATGGCAGATAGCACATGTTGATATTCGTAAATTGGTGTGCATCTTCCAAATTTGGCTTTGGGAAAAATCACAAAAACATTTCGCACATTGTAGCAGACAAAAGAAGAAAATGATTTGTAGGGCTTTAAACTCGCCCCAAAACATCAATGATGTTTTTATATTTTGGAATAACATCATTGATGTTTTGCTTGATGTTTTCCAATTGTAAATTACACCCCATGATCTCCCCGATCAGGATCTGGGCACTTTTGGATGTGAAAGGATCTTCATCCACAACCTCACGATCACCTAAAAAGAGAGGAAACCCAAAAAAATTAGGTCTTAAAAAAATGCCGCCATCCATCTCTTATCTGAGCCTGTGGTCGCAGACACTCACCTGTTGTGGTGACTAGTTCCACCACGTCTTCTTCCTCCTGCTCAGCTTGTGTTGGGGGGATTTCCCCTTCTTCCAGGGGGGGGCTCTGGTCTCCTCGGATGAGGGGTGTCCTCTGAGTCTTTTCTCCCCTATGTAAAACAAAAATGGTATACTTAGCACACAGATATTTGATGGCAGAACTCTAAAGATGAAACATTGCTTGGAAGTGGGGTACAATTGTCTATTTTAGCAGAGTTCCAAGATGTAGCTTTTTTAGTGTCCTTTGTCAACATGCAATACTTTACCTGTTTGGTAAAAGCTTCACAGATGTAGCCCCCCCTATAGTATACACTGGAGCACCTGTGTGGCCCCCTAATAAAAATGGTGTTCTTGTGTCCCACACTAGTGCTCCAGTGTTCAGATGTGAAAACAGCTGCTCAGTGTCCTCTCCTTACACACAATCTAGTTTGCATTTCATTCTAGTAACAAAGCCATCTACACAACCCAGGGCCGTTTTTAAGGCAGGGCAAAAGGGGCAGCTGCCCAGGGCCCTGTCATTGTCATGGGGCCCAAAGCAGCTGCCTCATACTTGCCAACTATCCTGGTTTAAATTCCCCCGTCCCTTGAGGTTTTAGTCCCGTGCTGTGTCCCAATATCTCAGTGTGAAGTGCTGCCAGTAATGCTGCCCAGCTCTGCCCTATTGTTGTGTACAGATGACTCACCTGCAGACTCTGTGTTTACATGTAAATTTCTGGCATTCATATGTAAATAGTGGCCGGCGGCATTGATATGTATATCATGCCCCCCTGAGGACATATCCACAGTAATCTCTAGCACCCAATCAACAAGCAGAGATGATGTGCTGTAACCTCTAGCAACTAATCAGTGAGCCGTAGTGTGTGCTGTAACCTCTAGCAACCAGTCAGTGAGCGGTAATGATACACTGTAACCTCTGGCAACCAATTGCAATCACTGCCTGATCTGATTCAGTAAACTGATTTTGAGTCCAGCTGCTATTTATTGTATGTCCCAGAGCAGGTGGAGAGCAAAACTGCATTGGGGGGGGGGGGGGGGGGGGGCAAGAAAAGGGTCCAATCAATATTAAAGAGGGCCCTGACACAACCCAATTCTTTGAAGCCAAGTATAGGGCCTCAAAATGGTGGCCAAATGCATATGGCCTAAACAATGGTATTTTATCGTCCGAAATAAAAATGTGTGATCCGAACGAATAATGTGCCCATGAACATGAAAGTTGCCATTTTAAACTGTACAACAGTTCCTAAAAGCACATGGAGCAGCACGAACGTAATAAACATAAAGAATAGGAACACAGCACAACTACTTACTTTTTTGCAGCACTCTCCGGATCTTTCTGTACTGCTCATGTTCTCTTAATTTCAGGTCCGACCACCGCTTCCTGAGCTGATCTTTCGATCGTCGTACCCTGAATTTCCGGTGCAGACTCCTGACCACTTTCGCCATGATCTTGGCCTTTCGGACATTGGGGTTGGGGTAAGGCCCATACTTTCCATCATAGTCGGCCTTCTTCAGGATGTCCACCATCTCCAACATCTCCCCAAAGGACATATTTGAGTCCTTTAATCTCCTTCTGGATTGGGACGTTTCAGGCTCCGGCCTTTCCTCCTCCTCCTTCTCCTCCTCGTTGCTGTAATTAGCACGATCCTGCTGTCTATCCGCCATGTGCTCTTCCTCCACTGCGCCGAATGAAAAGGGGCGGGGAATAGAATAGAAAGAACGTCAGGGACGGGCGGAGTTATACGCATGCGCAGTGTGTATAAATCGTAACGCGCGCGTCTTACGTACGATCTGTGAGCGGAGGAAGGAGCATCGGAGACGCCGATCGTGCTAACGAAGGTAGGATCTAAACTTGGGCCTATACTGCTTCGAAATTGAAGCCTATATTGTAACAAGATTAGGGGAGTTTGGCCTGACATTAGGCTTTGTCTTGTGTTGTGTCTTGCAGAGAAAATGGATGGGTTCAACGACCACAATTTCCTGCCCCTGTTCATAGAAAAGTACAGGGAGCTGCCCTGTCTGTGGCAGGTCAGACACCCCCACTATAATCACAAACAAAAGAGGCAGGCAGCGCTGGAGAAACTGCTGGAGTTGGTGAAGCCGGTGGTCCCCACAGCAACCATCACCTATTTAAAAGCAAAAATTGGTGGCCTGAGGAGCACTTATCTTAGGGAGCGCAAGAAGGTCACAGATTCCCAGAGGTCCGGAGCTGCAGCAGATGACGTTTATGTCCCCAGGCTGTGGTACTATGAGAGACTGCGATTTCTGTCAGACCACACTGAAGTCAGGGAATCCCTCTCCACTCTTCCTTCCACCCTATCTTCCACCTCAGCTGAGGCTTCAGATGTCCAACCTGGGCCTTCCAGCCAGGAAGAAGTGGAGGAGCCCAGCTGGAGTCAGGTATAGCATTGTTCTACAGATTTCAGGACAATAAATAAATGATGTTTACTAGATGTTATTATTGATCACTAATTGCTGATTGAAAAAAGTGCTTTACATATCAATAGACAGTAGTGGGCACCCAAAATTGGGACAAGAATGCAAACTGCTGGGCTCAGAAGGATAGTCTGTTATATTTGTTAACATTCAATTTGCAGCAGTCAGGAGGTGAAAATTGTGTGTGATTGATGAATAAAATACTAAAACTATGTCCCTTTTTCATACACAGGAAGACCTCAGCCAGGAGGAGGCTGTGGAATGTGGCAGTCAGGAGGAGGCGGGGATTAGTGGCAGTCAGGAGGAGGCGGGGATTAGTGGCAGCCAGGAGGAGGCGGGGATTAGTGGCAGCCAGGAGGAGGCGGGGCTAAGTGGCAGCCAAGAGAAGCCTGGGACAAGTCGCAGCCTGACTGAGTCTCAGGTTCCTCCCCTCCACCTGCCATACAAAAGGGCAAGGAAGGCCACTCCCAGTCCTGTGCAGGATTCAGCATACAGGCTGATCCAGGAGGCTTCTGCGTCCCTCAGAGCCTTCCCCAGTCCTGAAGAGGCCTTTGCCTGCATGGCTGCCACCAAATTGCAGGGCATGCAGGTGGGCCAACGCAAGATCTCTGAGGACCTGATTTATAAAGTCCTACGTAAGGGGTTGAGTGGGGAACTGACACACAAGACGGATGTCATTGAGATCGACGATCCTCCTCCTCCTCCTGCTGCCACAACTAGACCACCACAGCCAAAGGCTGGAAGGAAGCGTGGAAGGAAGACCAAAGAGTGATGACCCTGGGTTCAGTCTGGTCTGACAGAAGATGCAGTCTCTCGTATGACCACAGCCTGGGGACACAGATGTCATCTGCTGCTTTCCGGATCTCTGGGACTTCTGGACCAGACTGCCCTCCCTTAGATAAGGACTCCTCAGGCCACCAATTTTGCTTTTAAAAAATTGATGTGTGCCTTGGGGGTCCAAGGCTTCGCCCACTTCTGCAGTTTCTCCAGCGTTGCCTCCCTCTTTGTTTTTTTATAGTTGTGACCCCTTAATAAAATATTTTTAGGTAAATTCTACTCTCCTGTGTGTGTTTTCATCCAAAAAGGACAGTTTGTTGGTGACGATTCAGGTACATTTCTAAAAACATAAAATGTGAAATTAACAAGGGACAACAACACCAAACTATCTCCTACAGATTAAATAGAACAACATATCAATGGTGTTGTGGGAACTTGTCACAAAAAAAACACACAAACATTTTCGGGAGTACTAATCAAAATCACCCAAAAAAAAAATTAAAAAAGAAAAAAAGTCAAAAAAAAAAAAAATATGTTGTCAGATGTGAGTAATCAAAATATATTGAGGGAATCCCGATAAATAGTAACGAAAGAAGTTTGTGAGAAGTGTGTGTGAATATGAGCATCAAAACTACTTAATTCTTGTCACATTATAAAGAAGAAGAGAGTGCGCTGTATTAAACCATTTTGAACATTGCAGCATGACGAAAGTGCTGTATCCATTCCGAACGCTAAGTTTACCAGAACGAGCTGTCCCGTGTCGGAATTTCTTCTGAGCATGCGTGGCACTTTGTGCGTCGGAACAGGCCACACACGGTCGGAATTGATATTGTTGTCGGAAAATTT